>NC_047171.1:2938234-3010734 GCF_009819705.1 Hippoglossus hippoglossus | reverse complement strand
CGAGCAGCATGCAGGGAGAGGAAGCTTCATTCAGAAGCTGCTTTTTTTACGTCCCTGCAGAACAAGAAGTACATAATCTGTTCTGTGTCTCTCTGGCCTGTGACCGAGCTCCAACATCACAGCATTTTAATATCACTCCCTTAAGATAAGACTCGAAACTGGTCTAAGCGAGTTAATATTCCAAATGGGTATTTAATAAATTATGCAAAACAAGTGCCAGCTTATAGTGCAATCCTATTAAAACTGAGCTACTTCTCTGCTCTTTTCTCTGATCTGTCGAGCTGCACAATCCTGAACCGACTCCCACGTCAAACCTCTTTTCAGAGGATAAAGGTCTGGACGTCGTCTTCTGGCTGCCACTTGTTAATTAGATGCTGTTAAGCCGTCCACTCGGCCGCAGCCTTATCAGCGAGAACGTCTCGTTAATGAGCTTCAACTTCCAAAATGATGTAGTTGTGAAATTTCAGATATATTTTTTTTTTTTATGAACTGCGGATAAATTCAAAAAGCAAATCATTACTTTCCTAATTTAAAAGTGTCACGGTTGGAAAGAAACGAAAACAACATTCACACGTTCTGGGTTGTTTCAGGGAATTACTCATGATAAAAAACAAAATGCTAGTATAATGTTTAAAGATGAAAATAATGATCCTACCCAACCACGCTAGAATGAAAGAAAGAATATGACTTACAACGAAAATTCATTAAATTGAACCAAACCCTTTGATTTAAGTCCTAAAGGCAACATCCATGACGAGAGTGTTCTGGTTTTCTAAAAGAAAATTAAAACCTCTTGATCTCACAATGTAAAAATGTGTTATAACATGTTTGTGTTTATCTGTGTTACAAATACAGTTCATTCTCTGCGGCTGTGTCACAGTGAAACGGTTGATAAACAGCAGATCATTGTGGGAGAGGCAGATCTGCAGATTCCACTTTAAGCCGCGATGCTTCACAATAAGAGCCACCTCACTTTGAATGTGAGGGCACTGCAAGTATTTGTTTTGCATTAGCAGTGATGAATAAAGCAGTGATACAGCGGAAGAAGAGGGATCGGTGAAAAGGAATCAGTTAAATGAATCCCCGTGCGTGGGAGGGCAACGTGAATCCCACACAGAACAAAGCGAGTGCACCACTAACGATTTAAGCCGTAATACAAAGAGGTAATTACAGAAATTGGAGGCATTGAATCGCTGTTGCTGAACGAAGCCATGCATGGTATCGAGAATCTGGTTTTGTACAGTGATGATCTTGACTTTTTGGACCCGACCTTACTCTTCATATGTACAATACAGAAAACTACACCGACATGAATTCAAAGACATGCCACGGCCACAACCCATCTTTACATTTATGAATTAAATTAAACAAAAGTGGCTAAATCACACACAGTTTAACATTTTGTGAAATATGTGCATCTAAATAAACCTGTTCAAATTAATGTTCAAGCTCTATTAGCTGTTTAGAATCAAGCTTGATTTACCTGCACTAAAACCAAATAAGCAAAATGATGTGTGGTGCTTTGATGGGAGCTGCTCTCACATTTCCGTGTGAAACTTGTAAACACTTTTCTTTGTTTCTTGCTCATTGGGCTCAGCAGAAACAAGTTGTGAACATTCACCTCACTGCGCTCCCTCTTAATCTAATATCGTGAACAGCTACGTATTTTAAATTCCATTTGTCACTCTGTTGGAGCTCTGATTTTGGTCTCTAACAAATGGACATATGTCTCTTTTTAGCTTTTAAATGCAGCGAGTTGCTGGCTGAAAAAGAAGCAGTGAGAAGGGTGTAAAATTGTGTGTGGACAGATTTACAATAAGCAGAAGCTCACTGTAAAGCTTTTATATCATTTGATACATTATTGTTTAAAGATGAGCTGCCGTCACTCCGTTTTCAGGCTTTGTGCTAAGCTAAGCTAACCGACTGATACTCGTAACATGTCCCTACAGGTGTCTGCTGATACTTCCACTAATAATTAGTAACGACATGAGGTAGAGACCTTTTGCACTGAACCAAGACACAGTCACGCTGCAGTTTCTTGCTTGTACACACTGTCCCTCAGCTCCACTGCAGAACATCAGCTGTACAACTTGTACAAATACACAGTACCACCTCCTCTACTGCCAGAAGAACTGGGTCCAAGTTTAAACTGCATGTACTGAGCTGTGCATTAGTTCAGATTTACTTCTTGTTGTTGCAGTGATGCTTTAGATATGAAAGCTGACAGAATTTCACACGTGTGCCAGACTCTTCAACCCTGCAATGCTCTAATTCCTCCGCTGCAAGTCCTCATTGCTGACACCAGCCTGATTGAAGGCAAATAGATCAATACAACAATCTCCTGACACACCTCTTCTCCACAGTGTGCATCCACTCAGACCTCGAGGTGATAGCATCTAACACGGCTCTAACAATCCTGCCTCTCGGAGAGACGGCCGCCCCGGCCTCAGCTCAATGGCTATCCATCAGGACGGGTGATTTTCTCTGCTGGCTGTGTATCATGTAACCTCTCTGTCTTTTTGTCTTCCTCTTTATCATGTATCTGTCTTTTCTCCCTCGTCCCGCTTTTACTCCTTTTCTCTGTCAAATCACTGACAAGCTTGAAAGTGATTCCCCCTCAGTTCTTCCGTAAAACTGTCGTCGGCTCCACTTTGGACTTTGTTGGGACACGAACGCCTGAATGCAGTGAAATGAAATGTTTATTATCGATGCTGTTTCTAGAGGAGCGCACTGCAAAACCAGGAAGTGCAATTCGCAGGCTGGAATATGTTCAGAAGCAATATCTTTTTTTAATGAGGGAAGCACTACATGTATTAATGGGAGCAGGGTCACTAGGAGGTGGATGGTGTGAAGAGAAGTAATTTTATAGGGTTTAAAAGTGTGTGGGTGTATAAGAAGGTTTGTTATTTGTATATCCCCATAATTCCAAACAATAATTCATGCATGAAAGTGTAAGTGGGCAATCTGAGATTAAAACGAGATTAAGTTTTCCACATTATTGTCAAGGCTTTGGCATTTATACTTCAACATGATGTTGTTCCCAGTATAATATATCATCCGTTATCCAGAGTCACTTGCAACATCACAGATTAATCAACTCTTTAAAGAGGCCACACAGTTACTAAAAGTGAGATGAATGAATCCTGATGAAATATTATAACTCCTCAAAAGTTCTTTCAAATTCTCCCTCAAAATCTTTAAAATCTTTAATGATGTTCCTATAACTGAGCCTTGAGGTACACCACAAGCAGTATTCAACTTGGAAGTGAATATTATTTATTTAAATATATATTGATAACTGTTTTCCCACATAGCTGCTTGACTTGTGGTGTAATCGCCTTCCGATGCCGGATCTTTCTACGTTTTACCAGTAAACTCTGGTCAATAGAATCAATAGAAACCCCCCCCCCCCCCCACTACTGTACATTCATTATTTTCTATTGTGCTTCAGCCTGACCAATAAGCCTCATTGATTCCACTAACTCTGGCTTAAGCGTCGGGTTAATTAGCAGTTGACTGGTTTTACTGGTGAGCGTCATCGTGAGCGGGAGATTTCAGGAATAAGGAAAAGGGGGAAACTAAGGGAAGAGATGAGGCTGAACTGGACTGGACTCTGTGGCGTGAAGAAATGAGCTCATACTTAATTTTGACACCACATCACTGGCTGGACTCATGTTTCCTCTGAAAGGTTGAGGAGAGGGTTCCTCCTCTTCCTCCTCTTCCTCCTCCTCTTCCTCCTCTTCCTCCTGCTGCTGCTGCCGACACTGGCCCACTTAAGGGCCACTGGTGATTTTCTATCTGGGCTATCAATGATCCCAGGGCAGCTACAACTTAATGTTAGCGCTCGCTGGGGGTAGCTTGAACTCAGCTGTCTCCAGTAACAATCATCCTCACTGATCTCATCTCTCTCTCTCTCTCTCTCTCTCTCTCTCTCTCTCTCTCTCTGTCTCTCTCTCTCTCTCTCCCTCTCCCCCCCCAAAGGGAAAAAGTTAGCTACCTTAATTCCTCCGATGTGCAGAAGAACATGCACACCAGTGTTTGCTCTAACTATGAGCTACCTAGAGGGTTGGATGTTGGATGTTGGATGTTGGATGTTGGATGGCAGTGGACAAGTTTGAAGTAGAGTTTTAAATCCTGTTCAGCCTGTGTGTGTGTGTGTGTGTGTTACTGTAATTTATACCGTTTGGATTGTTTCACTTTGAATTTAAATGATAAATTTAGCCGATGACATTGAACCTGAACTGCTGATTGTGTCGGGTGTATTTTCACAAGTCGTTTTGTTCTATACCGTTAGATTATGGTCCCGATGGAGAGACACAGAAAATACATGATCTCACTGGTTTGTATGAGTGTGGGAGGGTGACGCTGTTATTTATAACCTCGAGGTGACGGCTCATGGGTAGAACAGCGACATCCTCACTTCAGGTATCCCAATTCACGCTTGAGATTAAAATGTGTTTTCAGGAGATTGGACGACAATCGGACAGAGTTTGACCACATGGAAAATGCAGGTGTACTCGCACACAAGAGGACAGATTGTATTCAAGACACTTGTGGACGGAGACAAAGCTGAAAATTACAATTCATATCACAACCAGTTTCTTTGCCAGCTTCAAAAAGAGTCAAAGAGGACATGTCATCTCCTTCTATTCCTCATCTTTTTGTTGTTGTTGTGGTTTTTTGTGGACCTGCACTGATGGAGGGAGGATGTGACGGAGCAGTCAGATCTCAATTGGATCTCTGCGGACATGAAGACACATACTAATACCAGATGTAAATGAAATCAGGTTAAAATCATATCCGGACGATGTCTATATATGAGAGGAACCTTCATTTTAGTTGTATACAGAGAATTGTTCCAGAACTCTTTCCAGACACTGTTTTCTAGCAAACTAGCTCATGGAAGTTGTTCAAATTTCTTCTTTTGTGATGCCAGGTTCTCCCTGGCTAGTTTCAGAAGAACGGCAAAGACTAGATCAGTTAAAAAACATATAGTCATTAAAAAACAGTGTTTAAAAATCGAGGTTGTGTGTGTGTCTGTCACAGTTTTAGCTCCTCTGCTCCGAGGGGCCGGGGAACATGAGGAATAATCACCACTGGCCTTGTTCCAGTTCAGCGAGTGGGATGATGCAGTCGGCGCTCCGGTCAAACCACCGACTGGCTTTGTTTTGTGTACATAAAAACTGCTTCACCGCTCGGAGCTCATCCGAATTAATTTCCACTTGTGGATGCAGACGCTGCGTTTTGCTCAGTTATCAAAATGTATTTCCCGTCAGTCAGAAAAAAACCCGGAAGATGTTCCATTTAAAACTTTACAACAGAGAAACTACTTATCTTGGTGTCACAGGAATTATCTCCACTGCCAGTCATACTCTGCATGTGTCATTGATTAGGACGACTATACACGGCTGCCTTGGCTTTTTCTACGGCGAGGATGAAACGGTTCACCCAATGTCGAAGGAAGCCGGAGGGCTTTCAGAGCCCTTTGCTCTGCAGCCAAACTCTTGCCTGCCTCTGTTGATCAACGCTAGCCGAGTGCAGAAACAAGCTTTTGAGAGGCGAGGATACCGAGTGACTCAGCCCTGCTACATGATCGGAGGAGACGGAGAGGCTTTGATCATAGAGGGAGGGCTGTAGCTTCTCGTTACCCCCGTCCCTCAGCACGGACCCACGGGCTGTATTGATTTTGAGTAATGCCTTGTGTCTCCACTGGCTGCATACATGCATAATTTGTCTTCATTACGTCTCGGGCAGAGGCACATCTGCATGTTTGGGGCTGGATTTCCCAGGAAGGTTCGGTTTGAGAGGGAGAGGTCAGCAGAGGAATAAACACAGTAAACCGCTTTAATAATATATATATATATTTAATTATTTTTGTTGACTAGTGTACTTACATTCTTAAAAAATATTTCCAACAGTGTTCAAATCCACACATTTTATTTGGTCGCCTTTTAATTGCATCATATCTGCTTTACCTTGGCTTTGCCCATTTCTTCACTAACTTCTGGGGCAAACATCACATGACGTGGAAGCAGGATTTGTGGTTATCAGGGTAACTTCAGGATTAATTCAGAGTTGTCAGTCCGACGAAGCTTGTTCACTTCTTATCAGGGGTAAATCACCATGGTAACCAATGCTAAATGGCTAATCTGTCCCGGAGCAGGTTGAGTTCGAGATAAGAGATCAACCCGTGTTAAAGCTCCGCCCACTGACCAATCAATTCCTTTGCAATCTGACCTCCGCTGGTCGAGGGTCTCTGAGGAGGTCCAGGGTCTTCATAGACGGACAAAATCCTTTGACCTTCTCCGATGAGTAGCTCCATGAAAGAGAAGAGGGAATGATCAGCTGCTGGAGCCGAACAGAACCAACCTGCAGGAACAATGTGCTCACAGGACCAAAGCCTGTCTGCTTCGCTGTGTGGTTCTGTTATTTGTTACCTTTACACTGTGGGTGATGCAGCACAGAAAAAACACTGCACGGAAGAAGAAATTGGACAAAAGTGTTGTACCTGTTTCAAATAGATATGAAAACCAGCCTCTTTACCACTTAGGAGTGTATTTATGTTTATTTTTGACTTACCCCAAAGTGAGCTTGAACCCAGCAGGGAGAGAATAAGACTTAAACTGTCATACACACAATAAGAATACGTGTAAATTGTGCATTAATGTAATGGAAACACAAACTACATTATAGTCAGATCTATATTTCCCCTGATGAGGACATTTTACTATAAAAACATCGACTTATACACATTCACACAATGAATCAGTGAATCAGTGATTTTGTTTTGCCAGCTATTCTTCCTGCATTTAGCACCTTCAGTCTGGATAATGTGTTTGTGCTCCTCGTACTTTCTAATATAATAGTTGTTGTGAAATCTTCTCTGCTGCCTGAACTCGTTTCCATGTCGACGGTTGATCACATGCGGTAAACACCCTCCCCCCCCCCCCCCCCCTTGTATGTGGACGTGCTCATATCTAGATTTGGAAAACATGGGTTGATTCATTGCATGAGCAGAACAGTGTATGTGGTTTGAATCTCCACAGAAATCAGTGTAATTCCCTGATTGTTTGACAATAGAGCTCTAAAACTCAGAGGAACACTTGTTGGATCTGGGGTCTGAGAACTAAAATAAACTGATGCATCCTGAGACACTAGAACTTGTCCAACATGCAGATCTCACCAGTACGTCCTCTCATCAACACCAACCTTCCTGGGGCTGTGAGCAGCAAACTGCTGGTTCAACATTTGAGGCCATGTCGTCCTCCTCCTCTTCCACAACACGAGCAGAGCTCTCCGCTCCACCACCAGGATTTTGGTGCAGCAGTATATTCTTATAATGAAGTGTGAAATGTTGGACTTTATTGATCCCTGTGGGAAATTCCAACTTTTCACATCCCGGCGTGCACAGTCTGGTTCGCTGTTAGAAATTCAAGGTTTGAGCTTGGGACACCGGGGGCAGGGTGGATGCCTGTAGGTCCTGAATGTGTTGAATGTATTCCTTATAATTGTGTGGTATCACTGCCCTCTCCCAGTCACAGGCACAGGATCCTCTGTACATATTCCTGGTCAGAGGGACTTACTCAGTAAAACCATGTATAGGACAGCATGCTACTATACTGTCTGCAAATGTGGAAAGTTCAGGAGTTTGTGAAAACATCCGGACGTTACACCCACAACAACACTGGTGATGTGAATACAAATCAAACTCCAGTAAATACTGTATGTGCCTCTCTGCAGGTGTCTGATTAACTGCATCTGAGCGTCTGAGCACGAGGATCCTCTCCCTCCGGGCGACATCCTCATTACACTCTGTCTCAGCTCGTCTGACACGCCCCTTGATGATATCAACAAGCACAGTGGGATAACACAACCCCGATAAATAAATTACACTGACAGCAAAGTGAATGACGTTTGCAGAGTCCACAGCAGGGTGCCGCGAGTAATCTGAACCCTGAAAGTGAATTAATGAATTAATACTTGCAGCGAGGACGATATCTTGCTGCCTTGCAAAGATGTACGCAGCTCGATATGTTGGCATTCGGCCCCGAGTCAGAACGTACTGCATTTATCCAATGTTATATTTACGTGTATCAAACTTTAAACACATATTAAACTATTAAAGAAATGTATGTCATTGTGTGTTGTACTGTGACATTGTCCTTAAATCCAATCAAGCCGCACCCAAAGTGCAGAAACTCATAGATATCAGTCTTTTTAATATGCATGATTTCTTTTTTTTATGAAAACCTCTGAATTATTTCTTGCGAATGTCACAAAAATGTTGAAAGAAAATTAAAAAAAAAAAAATCCTGAATCTGCCCCTTTAATTGAATCCACTTCGAAAGTTAATGAGTTCTTCTTTGGTCCATCGCTCCCATTCCCACCGAGCTTCAGTAAAATGAGTTCTGTAGTTTTTGCATAATCCTGCAGATAGATGGACAAACAGCAATGGAAACATAACCTGCTTAGTGGAGGTAATTATCCTACAGGGAAGTAAATAACTCTGAGGTGTTAAATGTGTTGTTCCCCTATTGAGGAGTATTTCATGTGAAGTAATTGTGATTGTGGGATATTTAGCAAAAATGATTGTTATGCTTCGCTCTGGAGCCGGATAAAAGGGCCTTTGCTGGTCATTTGGTGCATCTGATGTTTATGCACCCCAGGCACAGCGTCGAAAAGCCCAGGCTGCAAAGCAAATTGAGCGTTTTGATGTCAGTATTCATGGCGCAGCGACGCACATTGGTGCTGATACTGTATGCAAAAGAAAACTGACTGCTGCTCATGCCGAGGCTTCGGAGTAAGACTCGGTCTCTGTGTGTCTGTGTCAAACACACCAAGCAAGACGTGGGCTGTTGATTCATGGAGATAAAATATATAATTAATCTATTTTTTGAGTCGTAAAGATTTCAGTTGGTGTACAAGGGCATAATTTCCTCTGGGGGGGGGGGGTGTACTCTCTTTCTTCACTTTCATTGTTTCTGTTTGAAGATAACAAAGAGCCAAATCAGACCCAATGGGCATTTTGACCTCTGGCACAATGCAGCACTTAGGATCTTTGCTTGTTTCTGACAAAGTTGCCTCTTTCCTGTCCAGTGATGACATTGTTCAAAAAGCAAACGCACTTGGTCTTAAAATGAGCTGTGGTGCAGCTGTGCACTGATTTCTTGAGGCCAACCTGGTTTGAAATGGGCCTCACAGTATTCCACTGCTCGTGCATGAAGTTTCATCTGCAGAGAACCACTCTCTCTTGCAAACTGGCAAGTCCACCCTTTTAATAGCAGTCCACCAAGGAGCAAGTGTACCTGGCTTTTAAGGCGGACGGGAGATAGCAGTATAATTGGTTTACTGCACATACAACCATGACCAAGAGACCAAGGATAATCCATTTGAACCATGCGTCTGCTACAGTGACTTATTTCTTAGAGTTGAATTAGCAATAGTGGATTTGGATGCACCCGAAGCCACTATGAGCTTTAGACCATGCACCTAGTTCACCAACAGAGAGGAAGCACAACAACGACTTGTTTTTTTAACCGACCCAAGTGTTTGTGTCTTTGTTTCAAATCAAGCAAAAGCAAAGAAGAGAACATGAAGAATACGAACCTGAAGACTTTCCTATTTATCCAGCAAGGTGGCGGATAACCCCCCCCCCCAAGTCACAAGTGCTGGAATAGAATAGTTGCTGTAATAATGTGATGTGCTGAATGTGGAGTTGGTCTGGCTAAGCCACAGCGGCCCACAGTGGAGTCTGGTCATGAAACTTTCATCAGCGGCCCGGTGGCGTGGAGTTCCTGAATGTCTGCACTAAATTGCCCCAGGGTCATAAATACTTTATCAGCAGCAGACACCTCAGCAAAACACTTCCCCGGGGCTCTCTGCCCGTCGCACTTTCTGTCTCCGTGCCCCTCGTTCCCTCTCTGTCCTGGACTCTGCCGAACACACACAGACACACACACACACACACACACAGACACACACACACACACACACACACACACACACACACACACACACAGACACACACACACACACACACACACACACACACGCACACACACACACACACACACACACACGCACACAGACACACACACGCACACACACACACACACACACACACACACACACACACACACACACACACACACACACACACACACACCACAACTCTTCCAAGTAGTTTACAGTAAAGCATCTCGCCCTGGAACTGCATTCTCTCACTCTACCTTATAATTCACCGATTCTATTACATCATAGTCTCATATCCATTAGAGGTCTTGCACGTGCAGAGGTGCTTGTGACTCTTCACTGTCGGAGGAGCATATCAAAAAAGTGCCAAACGGGATCTTGTCAACTTTCTCTTGATAATTTTTGCAAGAAAAAAAAAGGAGAGGAGCAAAGAACATCAATAAAAGTGAAGCAAAAAAATCCAAACTCATATCTTTTAAAGCATTGTCTTTGATCTCGTTCCAGCAGTTCAGCCCGGCCTGCTTAGCTTTAATGCCACTGCCTTTATTCTCACAGCGCGGTGCATGGTGGTGTTTGAAGCACGACACCGAGAGTGGTGCTCTTCTAAAGAACCTCGGCAGACCTTAAACAAGCCGGAGAACGGGCGCATTTCGAAAAAGACAGAAGTCAAAAAGAGAGCTCAGTGTGAAGTGTGAAGAAACAGCAGTCGGATCCTGGAGCGGCCGTATGAAGATGAGTGTGAGTGGACGTGAATCCAGATGTGTCAGTGGTTGATTAATCGTGAAATCACGTCAAATACAGATTTTCTCTACTCACATTCATGTCTTATACTTTGAATAAAAATGTTTTTTTTTACCGTAGGTCTTTCTTATTTCTTATTTTACACTTTCTTCACACACAGACACGTGTTGTTTGCATTTTGATGGTTGAAGTTTGGCTAACGCTATCCATCCCAGTGTTTGTCTGCGGCCTTGTTTTGAGTGCTCATGGTACTTATACATAAAAGTACAAAGTATAGCAGCAATAGCATAGATGTGATACAAAATCTGGCTCGTGTTTATATTCACCAATCGGCAACACTGACCCCTACAGACACACAGGCAGATGTAATGGAAACCAGTGGATGTAGTGTTGTGTCAGACATGTACCACAGACAGTAGCACCCATGGATTTTCAGCCTCCTTGCGAGCATACTTGCCGTGCTTGAAGTTGAAAGTGGAACACAACTGTGTCCACACAACGTAGGTTTTGAAGGGAACTCTAGAAATAAAAGAGATAAAGGACCATGAAAGACAAATGTAGTCATGAGCAAGCTTTCATCTTACAGCTCTTTTTATAGTCCCAAAATACTGTAACATTTCTGATTGTTTGAGTGCATGTAAAGCAACTGCATTTATGTCTCAGTTGTTAAATTACATTACATATCATTTAGCTGACTAACAATAAGTGCATCAGCCATGAGGGTACAAACCCAGAACAGCGAGAATCATGGAAGTACATTAGCTTCATAAAGGCCAAACTACAAAGTGCTACACAAGTGCAGTTAGCTCCAACTTGTATCTCTCTACTGACTTAATATGCAAATACACACGTGTGTCTGAACCCTGTGTCCACCTATATAACAAGACCATCATGAGTCTTAGTGTTGAACAAACCCTGAAATCCCAGATCAGTATAATCACCGCACAGGACAGAAGGGACAGTTTTAAAAAGATGCTCACGCAGGCTAAGCAGTGTGGAGGCAACCTTTACCAAAAGATGAAACAATCCACGAAAGGTTATCAGATATATTCATCATCCGGTCTCACCCAGTGTGTGCATCACTCTCTCTCTCTCTCTCTCTCTCTCTCTCTCTCTCTCTCTCTCTCTCTCTCTCTCTCTCTCTCTCTCTCTCTCTCTCAGGCACACTCCATTAGTCTCTCTCAGAGAAAGCACAGGTTAAGAGGAATTTATGCTAATGAGCTCCACTAATGCACTCAACACGCCCACAAAGAATAAAAACGGATTTTTTTTCTTTGCTTTTCCTTTACCTTTACCTCGGATGCTTTGTCCGATCCAACAGTTGCTTTGACCTTTTAAAGACGTCCGCCCCATGCTGTACCCCATGCTGTATTTATTACACAGTGTTTACAATTATTTCACGTCTCTGACATTCTGAAGGTAGAACAGGTCAAACACTGGATGTCAATATTTGAGCGTCGGTGTTTTGGGTGAGAGAGATGTTGTGACGGCCCCGATCACCAATGTGAAGGTCTTTCGCTGGCATTTATCTCACTTCTGTGAAATATGTGACAGGGGATTTACTCCATGATGTCACTGTGGGGTGATCTCTTTTTAAATGGTCAACATTAGGAGACGGTAGTTTTGGTGATATGATTGTTAATTGTTTCTCTTATGACTGTGAGACAAAGCCATGGCCCTGATTTGTGATTGTTTGGTGTTAGTTGACTGTGTGACTCTCTCTCTCTGGAGAGGGATTGTTAATTTAGTATTAATGTGGCTGCAGTAAGAACCACATTCAGAATTTAATGGTGTGATTTGTATGTTTTCTCTCCCGTGGAACAGGGTTAAGAGGCTGGGAGCCGGTGGTGGAGACGGTCACTCGTCAATAGCTTCAGCCAACAATGCGTTTACAGGAAAAGTGGTTGAAGAGCCTAGACGCTACGCTAGTCCAGATGGTTAGCGTGCTAACTTCAGTAGAACCAAAGAAACTTTCCACCACTGAAGACGGAACTTGGCAGCATCTTTTCTAAACTGAGAAGTAAACAGCTCTTTCCTAACGTACATAGAGGCCCCTTCCCAATTCCTCTCGTCCTACCCCTAGAGATAAAGTGTCCTTCGCTGGGAGTGTCCTTGTCCAAACGGAGCCACAAGGGACGGGGCGAGAGAATCGTGAAAGAATTGGGACACAACTCGTGTGACGACTCATCAGCAGCCAACCGACGTTATTTCAGTGACAAACAATATCAACCAACGTTTTTAAATTAACAACCGTTACGAACCAACATACACAAGAGGCCTTAAAGAGGAGCTGTGGAAGAACAAAAGCATCTCAGTGGAATCGCTGCATAGAGAGAAGTGGCTGTGCTAACCACATTATCTGCTTCTCATAATGTTACAGCTGCAGCAGCAGCACTGAGTGGAGCCGTGGGCCGACCTGGACCGACTGGCAGCTCAAAGTGGATTGATTACACTTGTCTACAAAACGAAGCACACTGATCGATTTCTGCCTTTTAATATAATACAAGCAGGCTAGTTTGTCAGCACCGTTATATTCTCGCCCACTTGTGTCAGATGTGAACCCGTCTCTCCTCTACAGGTGGCTGACGGCTCTAAGGCATTTGTGTGCAGATGCCTCCGTCCAGGACACGATGGGAAACTCAATGATTTTATGAAGATGAGGTCGATCATACGCTTTCACAGTCAACAGATCATTGGCTTGAATAAATGATGAACAGTCTGATTTGCTGAGAGGTTTTAGTTTCTTTATGTGTTTGTCAAACCTGTTCTCATTCCATGTTATTTTATGTAGTTTAGTTTACATGCATTAAGCTTTGCATTGTATCTGAGAGTTGCATTGTATTGTTTGATAGCTGTAATGGTTTGTTGTTTATCGGGTATACTGGTTTAACCCTGGGTTTGCTGTACACTGAGTTTGGATGGTTTGCATTGTAATGGACATGTATTATCCATAGATAGTTGTAACTGACAAAGAAAGGTCATTTTACTCTATTTTAGGTTTTAAGAAGTGGCTTGGGACTAATATCTATCTCTGGCTCATTTACAGTATTTCACTTGGTGACCAATGATGATCAAATAAAATAAATGAAATAATAAATAAATAGTAGCACGACACAGAACAACTCAGGTATAGATTCAACAGTAGTTACTGTGCATCACTGGTCTTGTACTGGTCCGAGTTAGGGTTAGTATGAGTATATGTGTGTGAGTTTCATGCCTCACAATCCTGAAGTCTGATGCAGATATAAAATACAGATTCTAGTGAAACAGAGGCAATAAAATACATGAGACTTAACTCAAAAGCTGAATGAGAGTCTGCGACCACAGAACACGTTCAACATAGCAGGTTCACGGACTCACTGCTCCAAACACTGATGCAATTACATTTCTTTTGCCCTGCGCGTATGGAAGAACCCACAGCGAGCTGCGGTGAGCCACCTGCACATCCCTCTGTTGTCCGCTCCGTCACTAAAGCTCCTGTGTAACAGATCAACGAGGGCTGAGCGTGAGTCCAGAACCAGAAGAACCAGAAGAACCAGAAGAGGCAGAGAAAGGCAGGATGATGGTGCAGCTGGTTTCAGCACCGCGGACAGCTCCCGGCTCAGACTGGACTTCATCAGAGCAAAGTGTCGGTTGATGTGTTCACCGGGTCTGTACCTCACACTGTCGGTTCTGTTTGGACCCGGGCTCATGCAGCTCCCACCCCCCCACCACCACAAGACCAGTCCAACCCCCCCCCCCCCCCCCCCCTCCTCCTTCTCCTCCCTCTGTTACCCCCCCCCCTCACCGGCTCCAACATGTCAGCCTCCCTGAGAGGAGAGAGGTTGGAGACGAGCTGATCCCACTACTCCCACCACACACCCCACTCAGACGTATACTGGAGGAGTGGTGGTAAAAAAAAAAAAACACACACACTTTCTCGGTTCAACAACGTGCGTGTCCGAAACTCTCCTCCCTTTCCTGGAGGGTGGGAGGAGGAGGACGAGGAGGATGATGATGATGAGGAGTAGTAGGAGGAGGAGGAGGAGGAGGGTGTTGATGTGAACGCACTGGCTGCGTTGGCTCCTCGTCAGACGCTCTCCAAGACCTCGCAGACATTCATTCGTGACGGATCTGTCCCCCCCCTCCCCCCTCCGCCGCCGCCGCTCCTCCACTCGCTCCTCCACTCCTCTTTAAGATTCCGCATCTGACAAGACGCCTCTGCCCGCGGCCGCTTCCCCCCGACTCCTCTCACTCGGAAAACAGGGATCTTGCCGTTTTTCCTCGGGATCCAACCAAGTTTTATCGAAGGAGGAGTTTTTATGTGTTATTTTTTTGTCTTACAATGACAGCTACCAAGGAGCAGCCGAGCCAGAGACCGAACCAGCCGCAGCAGGATGAGGTGGGCAACCGGCTTTTCTTTTGACTTGATCTCCAAGTTTCCTGCACTTTATCCGTGCACATTGCGCCAAACTCCATAGGATTGTGCAAGGTCAACTCACAACACCCCCCCCCCCCCCAGTAACACATAGCTTTATATGATGTGTGTGAATCTGACAGCCTGCTCCGCTTACACGTCCATGAAGTGAAATGTGTACAGATTTGGCTGCTGTCTCTGGATTCTCGTCTCAGATGACGACGCTGTGCCCACAGTGAGGGAGGCTGATTCAAGTTGGTGATGCCAATGTGTAAGGAGCTCATTGTCAGCTGTTGAGACTGGGTCACGGAAATCTTTTAACGCCGTGGGCACATGCACAGTCAGTGGCGGGGAAGGAGGAGGAGGAGGAGGAGGTGGAGGAGGAGGAGGAGGAAGACTGCGCATGGGGGCGCATTGTAATTCAGCCGCTGCCTCCTGTCAGCTGCCCCTCGACACCTTGAAAGAGAGAAAAAGCTCAATATGCGCATTTCCTTCTCCTTCACACTCCCTCGGACTCGAACCTAAAGCCTCCTCCCGAACCCCCCCCCCCCCCCCCTTTGGGCTGAACGGGTTAAATGTGCAACGAGAGCAGGGTGTTCGCTGGGCTGGCGCGTGCAACTTCACATCCATAGAGTTGTTGTTTGTGCCAAACTGCTGAGCCTCTGTCACCGTCGGTTATTGATTTCTCCTCTGTGACTGTCCCAGTGCTCCTCCAGGCAGGGCCACCTCCAGACAATCTGGTGCCTTGTAGGTGAGATTAAGATATGCCCCCCCCCACCACCACCACCACCACCACCACATTGCCCCATGGGTTGGCTCCTATACCCTGTGGCCAAAAATAGCCAAAAAGGAGCAGATATCCAGATAATAGCCACTGACCTGCGACTTCTATCCGTCAGTATGAACAATAAAGCCGTCATCCTCCTTGCTACAGAGCTAGCTTGTCACTAAGTGAAACATTTACACAAAAAAGCCGTTTAATTGACAACACATCTCTATATTTGTCTTTGTTTTCCTCCTTGACCTTGAGCTCCCAAAGCCTGGAACCTTATAATGATGATAATCTGAGTCCTGGTCTTGGGCTTAGTGTTTATTCTATTACTATTATATCATATTCATCCACATTGTCAGCTTGTGACTGAATCCTCAGGGACTGCAGGTTTTTTAAACAATTGTAGTTAAACTGTGTTTTTATTGATAGTGTTATTACCATATCCATGATTAACCCCTGACATTCTGTGTTGATACGTCTCAAGCCGCTGCCTTCAGGCACATGTCACCTCCTGCTGAGCCAGGGAGCTTTTCTATTGGACCAGTGATGCACAGTTCATCTCTCACTGTGGGTCTTCCTCTGAGAGATTGCCAAATATATTCTGGGTGCTCTTAATTGAATCCCGCCATGTAGCCCTATTATTCGAAGAACTCAAAAACCTCAGCCTCCTAATTGAGTTTCTGTGCCTGAAATATGAGATGTCCTCTTGAGATGTGGTTGAAATATGATAGTTCACAGAGTTCAACGCTCTCACCTCTATATTTAAAGCTCAGTGGAAACGTTACATAAAGCCAGATGAGTAAATGGCAGCACACCGACCGTACACAGTCAAAAAGCCTCGGTGCATATTTGATCACTTTGTGTTCGGCAGTCAGTTCAAGTTATTGCGTAAGATTTGTGCAGGCTGGCATTACTCCTGCTGAGGAGGGCGAGAGTGGTGCTTTAGCAGAGCCAGTGCTATTGCTGTCCCAGGCTGCATCAACCCACAGTCTGTATACATAGCTCCTTGGCACGCTCTTAACCGGGTTGCTCTACATCAAAATTGCATGATCGTGCAAAGGGAATTACCTAAGGGGAAAATACTGAGGGATCTTTAAATAATAGTTGCAGGAGAAAACGGAGCCGTGAGCTGTTCTTGTATCTGAATTGTTCAGGATCGGTCGCACTCTTTCTCTGTTGTGTTTACTTTAGCTGCAGTTAAGTCCATTGTTGTTGTGTTGAAAGGCTTTTTTCTTTGTGGTGTGTTTAGAGTGACGAGAAAGTACAACAACAGGAGATTGGAGATTTGTAGTTATTTTAGTCCAGTTTGGATTTATTGTGTCTAACTAGTTCTTTGTTTTGCATCAGGACTTGTACCTGGAGAAATATATTTTGTTCCTAGTGGTGGTTGTTGTGAGTATTGACAGGAGTAATGATAACAGTGACCTGACATACGGCACAAGACACAAAGTTTAAATCCTTTAAACTTATTAAACATCTACAGGGCACACGGATGTTTGATATTTACATGTGAATCTACTGGAGGTTCTGTGGTGGTTTGCTATACTTCACATTACTATGTTGTATTGAAGAGTACTCGTGTCTCCTAATCAGATTTTAATGTTTGGTTATACTTCAATTTCCCATGTGTTCATTTGTGATATATAGTAAGGTGTGCTTGGGTGTCTAATTATTATCATTATTATTATATTACATCAAAGCAACATTCATTATTCAAATTAGTGAATTAGAATATTCTAATAGCATTTTTCAGTACTTGACCTTATCTCACTCTCAGAGTCTCTCATTAGCTTTAAACATGGATACTGTATATACCAGAATAATGGTATTGAAAAATTAAATATTTGAAGTGAGTAGTTTCATCTAGTCTTTTTTAATAAATTAATTATTTTATTCCTGAAGATGTCAGTGTATGATACGTCATTACAGAGCAGACATTTAAATAACCAGTAAAACCTGTAAGATTTGTTAGTACAACAGCCTGATAGCATAAATATCTCCAACCTTTCTAAAAACCAACTGTTACACAAGAAATCCTGCTGCTGCATGAAGTCCAATGGAAATCCTCCAAATCCCTCAAACATGTGGGGATGCAGAGTCAGAAATATGTGAGTTCAACAGACCCCCTGTAGTTTCTATGAGTTTAACACATCTAAATCTCCAGTTCTCTGTGGTCACCATCCACACTCGAGGTATTTTGTGGGTAAAGTAGCTCCAGGTTTCATCAAGAAAGACAAATGCAGGGAAATAAATATCCCTGAATCCAGAGATTGTTATTAAAGTGTCATTCTGAAACATCGCCCTCTTTACTCTCAATATATGGAAGCATCATAACCAATAAATGGGCAACAGTGAACTGTTTTCAGCATTTACATGCGAACACATATTGGGATTACCATAACAGCATGGAGGGAGGAGCTACAACCGAGCACCGGAGCTCAAGTGTTGGCTCAGGAACAGATACACCAGTTGGTTCACTGGGAAGAATGTGACTGAAATGGTTTGACTCTCGTGTTTGCACCATGTCAGGATTAATGGTTGTGGTGCAGTGGTCAGGCGCGGCCGGCTCAGGGCCCGAAGCTGCTGGGTCTGAATTCACCAGATTGAGGGATTCTGTCGTCACATGCTGCAAATATGTCTGTGACTTGTTTGGGTCCAAAGAAAAGGAGGTTAGGAGGAATTGAACGTGGCCAAGGTTATCACACAGGATAAACGGATGGATGGATTTGTTTTAGAAACAGTGACGGTGCTGAAGCAGGGATCCCTAACAGCTGAATCCATTTTGCTGACCTGACGTCGCCGCACCAGACTCCATCCTCCATGTGAATAATCCTAACTTTTCCTGCCTTTCTTCATATACATAAAGAGAATATGTAATTGAGGAAGCCGCTGCTGAATGGGCGCACTGGAGCACTCTTGGCAGTGAAACTGTACAGCGGGGCCAAGCTCTCTCTCTCGTTCCACTGAAAGAAAAGCCCAAGAACAAACAGACTCATTTGACATTGGCCTGGTCTCAAGCTGAGTCGCTGGCTCCTGTAAGCACAGACATAATATACGCTGACTGAGAGTCTGACCTGTGTGAGCGACCCTGTGGCCGGCACCGGCTCTCTGCACTCAGCGGGGTGTATAGACTTACCACCTGCCCTGGCACCGCTTCCTCCTTCACTTTGTTAATGGAACTGTTGTCTGTGACTGTTGTGACAAAAGCCAAGTGTTAGGAGAAAGGGCTCCCTGCCTTACTGTGAGTGAGAGTGGTTTCACACGCTGTGATCCCCTGGCCCAGGAAACTGTAATTCACACTAATGGAGAAAATGTCCCGGGCACTGCTGCTCCTTTACAATGGCCTCAGAGGGAAATTAGAAAGAAAGGGCTGAGGGAGGGAGGGAGGGAGGGAGGGGAGAGAGAGAGAAGGAGGTTGTGAGAGGTGAGGGAAAGAGCAATTAAAAAGGGGATAAAACAAGTAAGAGGAGGAAATATAAGTGAGGGGAAGGACAGAGGAGAGTAAAAAGGCCGCAAGGAGGGACAGTATGAGGGTGTTAATGACCGACTGAGGAAGAGGATGATAGAGAGGATGAAGGAGTGAAGAAGAAGAAAGTGAGTAGTGCACAGATCGTGTCAAGTAGAGGGAAGATTTACATGTACACAGGATTTTGCTGCCTTGAATGGTTTTAGTTGAACTCTCTCTAAAGCCCAGTTCCCTCCACACGATTTCCCAGTCTCACCAACACATTTCAGAATCTTACTAGATTCCTAATGGGTCAAATATCAGCCAATCAGAGCGCAGGATGGGGCGACGGTGAAAGTTCTATTGAAATGAATTAAGTAGTACGCTAAGTTTGAATATGAGCCACATAAAATACACAATATAAGTGTGTAATTATCACATATTAGGTTGTGATTACAATGTTATCAGGGAAGTTAAGAGTAATTACTATGAGAAGTTATTACTCTGTAACTGATTTCCAGGTAAAACACTTGTAATGATGCTACTGTTGAAAGGGACGGATACAGGGGGCTGATAACACTGTTGTTCCCCTTGTTCTTTGTGGGCAGCTGATCATCCAAAGTAATATTATTTTGAGGGAGGGGGGGGGGGAGAAAGGGCATGAAAGACTTTAATTCAAGAAGAAGGGATTTTTATGAAACCGGCTTTTATGAACGAGGTTTGTTGCACATGCTGAAGCAGCCGATTTGAATTCACAGCGTGTCTTTGTATGAATGCACTGTAAGGTCATCCTAATAAATGTTCAGCCCACATCTGCACTCAGCTCCTCCTGAACACTGAGCACGTTCACAGGGAAAATATCACCTGCTTACTCACAGCGTGCTCAGAGGACACAGGTTCCGCTTTGTGCCATTTGTAAACTGGATGTAAATCTGGAATATCTTTTTTTAATGTTTCTTTTCTTTAGCAACTTCTTTTGCCCTCCGATTGAGCGTTGCTCGAAGGCACCGGGCAGACGGCTGTTAAAGCTGCAGTCAGGTTTTAGGAGAAGCAACTTCCAGACCCTTCCTCCCCCCCCCCCCCCCCTTTCAGCCGAGCTCCCAAACTGTCTCCAAAGCTTTTCTCCCCAATTACCATCGTGCAGCCAGAGGAGTCCGATTCCTCCTCAGACGACCGGCCTCGTTTACTGTCACATCACGGTGACACTTCTAGAAAATATGACGCTGCTGTCCAAAATGTCCCAGCCTGTGTAGTGACTCACACTTTCGACCTTCCAGTCATGAGCTCCCCCTCTGTGTCCTGAGGCGACTCGTGCCCCGAATTAACCGACGCCGACACATGTTCTATCCTCCGAAGGATTAAAAGGCAATTACAAATTCTGAGTCATCAGTCGTGACCCAGTCAGGAGACAGACTGCAGCAGAACCTGAGATAACAGGTAATGGTAAGGAAAGGGAACAGTCAGCCCCTGTGTGTGTGTGTGTGTGTGTGTGTGTGTGTGTGTGTGTGTGTGTGTGTGTGTGTGTGTGTGTGTGTGTGTGTGTGTGTGTGTGTGTGTGTGTGTGTGTGTTTGTGTGTGTGTGTGTGTGTGTGTGTGAGCGATAAGGGGGCTGCTTGTAAGCACATGTGTATATATAGGAAAACAAACCCAGCTCATGTATGTTAATCAGATCTGATGTGTTCAGCAGGAACTAGCCGGTCTCCTCCACTCAGCCGACTTCACTTGTTTCGGTGTAGATGCACTTTTTTTTTTTTTTTTCTCACCGGTCTGAAAATATGTATAAAAAATGTAACCTTGCTTCAGGCAGTTTTCTCCAGCAAAAAATAACCCTCAGTTCTAATTGAGATGCCATGAATATTCCCTGGCTGCCAGTAAATGGTGCTGGGTCCATGGACCCTTCTTGTTTCTCAGTGAACCACAGAATGGTCTCCTGAATAATTTCTTTCTTGTTTAATAGCTGAAATAAAGACATCGGCAAACTGCTTTGGTAAATATCAGCTGACAGTTTGCTGGAGTCTGTGCAGAGCATCATTTCACTGAGCCAATGGGAATCTAGTGTATGTCAGAGTGGTTTCACGGCTCGGGGGCAGGGTCGTGATGGGGGGTGATGGGGGGTGATGGCTGGGTGTGGCTGACAGACAAACTGAGCACAGGTTCATTTCAGGCAGGCAGGTAACGGAGAACAGATCCAAACGACAAGCAGGACCGGCCCCGAGCGGCTGCTGGAGCGTAGCTGACGGCCGGGTGGAGAAGGTGGAGTTCAGGCCCGGTCCTGAACCACTGAGGAGTTAGGAGAGGAGACTGGTTGGTTCAGTGGTGTTGGCGACAAAGTGGACACACACACACAAGCAGGCAAAGGTCCATGATTCCAACTGTTTACTGTGGGGTTGATGTTCGAAGTTTTACAAACACTATATGTTAAATATAAACCCTTAAATCTCGCCCATTACACTTTTTACGTGTTAGTTAATTCCCTGTTCTCTAAGCCACCAGCTCAGTTTCCCCCCAGAGATAATTTCCAGTTTGCTCCATGAACGTCGTTCTCATTAATATTGACAGGGAGGCTCCCGCCAGGCCTCTGCTCACGACTAGTTCATCAGCCGAGCTCCGATGAAGTGAGTGTTTCTGGCAAACAAGGTTTTCTGCACTTTCAGGACTTATAGTATAAGCACTGAGGGCAGGCGGGGATCGATTCCACTCCCCAGGGTAGATAATCAACGGCTCATCTGAAGGGCAGTGATATTGATAGCACTCTGCAGATAGACTGATAGGCCACATCTGTCCGTCTGTGTATGTTTGGAGCGATTTGCACACACCCAGGGGCGTCATGCAAGCCGGGATCCTTGGGAGATAAGAGCAGAGGGCATGGGGATCGTTTCCCACAAAAAAACATAATGATGCCGTTTTCAGTTTCACAGCAATTTGTGGCTCGGTAATCTCCCACTTTACGGTTGTGAGGGTAATTTCTCATATATATTATATGTGAATTTACTTTAAAGGGGGTTTCACATCAATCATTTCAGCTGCTCTGGTGATTGAAAATGACCCTCACTTATTTACCTACTTCTACTCGGCTGCCTCTTTTCTAAACCCTGTCTGCTTCACCCAGAAATCCACATGTAAAGACTCTATTTATAAAGCACATTCATCCAGAGGAGACAGTTAAGCCGTTTTCAGACATGACCTGTGGGTAGAATCTGGAGAATTGGCTACAGAGTTTACCCAGAGTTTGTTTTTGACACGTGCACAACACAGCGGGAGGTTTTCTGCACAGACAGAATCACAACAGCATCAAATCGTCCGCAGCATTCAGGCGAGAGGTGGAGCAGCCAACAGAGGCAGGAAGTGACGTGTTAACCTTTGATACACAAGCTATTCAAACCCCTACTAAAGCACAACATTCACTTCCTATGTCATTTATATATAGTGTTTCTTTGCTATATCTTTGAAATCAAGTATTCATTAAATATCTTGTTTTTTATTACCACAAATCATTATTTTCCTTTTTCCTTTCTTACTTTATGAACAAACATACATTTTGTATTTCTACATCCATTTTACACACAGTATTTATTCATCATGGAGCATCTGCCATATACATTTCGCACGGCTGCTTTATGCTCATCTGATGCATGTAAGTCTTATTTTACCGTCCATTACTAGTGAGAAAGGGAAATAACTGCAGAGTGCACGTCTGGAAGCAGCTGCAGAAAGGCCACAGATGAAAGGAACCTGCCAATATGGTCACAGATGCATTTTTCAAACACGATGCATAGGAAGCAGGATGAGAGAGCCAATCAATTTCAGCCTGAGCTCTGGTCCCCTTTTTTTTTTACAAACTGCTCGGCCTCCTTTAAAGATCCATCACGAGCCTGGAACCGCGCCTGCTGAGAATCTGTTTCCACGAGGAAAAGATATCCAATAACTCACCTCAGATAACCTTCCTGATGAGGACGGGACCGGGAGGCTTCCTGTGTGGTTGTTCTCTAAGAATCACAGCATCTTGTCCTGGAGATATCAAATGAAAGTCAGTGTTTTTCTAAAGATAATCTTATTACAACTTGGACTATCAGTATGAACTGTTTATAATAATAATATAACTTATATTTGAGTTCATGTCACACTTTTCAACATTTTGGATTGTGCCAGGGAAGCATCAAGGGAAAGTCGTACATTGTCTGTTACACTGAAGTTAAGTCTGCGTTGCACAGGAAACAGAATTACATTTACACGTCTGTTTCAATTCATTTAAAGCTAAATTCTCCAATGTTTATCTTTAATCCCTTTTTAATAAGACCTGCTGCGGCTGCCAATTAGTGTCAATATCATGTTCAACAGGGACGACGTTTGCTCGGCTCTGTTTCCACAGAGTTGGAAAAAAGTAAATAAGAAAGTCAAAAATTCAAACTTTATAATTCATTCTTTCCCTTTTCTTCCTTTTAAAGTATTCTGCATAAAACCCTGTGACCTGTGCTGTGAACTCAGTAAACTAACCAACTAAAGAACAACGTGTTTCACCCATTTCAAAGCTTTAGTTTAGTCTAGACACCAACGTTTAGAGAGTTTTACTCTAAAGTCCTGGAAAGTGTTTAAAGATCTGCCCCAACTTCAGCTTTAAATGGACAAAATAAACAAGTAAAATTTGATTATAATCTTCCAGACTATACGCTTCAATTGTGTTGTGCATTGTGAGGTGAGATATTTCATCGCCCGGCAGACCAGCAATGAAAGTGATTCATTCAACACTTACTCCACAGTCTAAACAAACAGGAGAACGTGGCTCTGAGCAAAGGGGAAGAACGAAGGAGCAGGAACCAGCACAGAATCCATTAAAGCTAAAATATCGAATGTGAGGGAAGTAATCAAGCTGGACCACTTCACTCCGGTTGTTTGTTGTTGCATTACAAGAAAAATAGAAAGAAGTTGGCTGGAATATTCATTATGAAGTCCTTGCAGGGGGCGTCCATGGAGACAGGTGTGTGTGTGTGTGTGTGTGTGTGTTTGTGAGGAGCAAAGCAGAACACGAGTTCTTCCTCCCACAGATTCTGTGGTCGCACATAGTTCCTGCTGGTTTGTCTTCAGCTGCTGTCGTCCTGTGCTTCACCTTCAGACTCAGACTGTGGTTGTGTAACAGTTCATTATGAGTCGTGCACGACTGTCACAGTTTGCAGATTAAAATGAAATGTCACACACTGTCGTCCGTGTGGTTTGTACAGAGAAACTATGTGAGTGTGTGCAAAGGCTCGTCTCACACATGGAAAGGTTGAAAACAGGAAAAGTTTATTTAATTCAAGTACAAATGTGAAGCTCTGTGACAATTGGTTCGAACTGAGTCTATTTCTAAAACGGCAAATAGCTGCATTTGTTGCATCGGCTGTTTGTAAATCCAGCACTAGACTGTGTGAAGAGTGTCAAACGAGAGATTTACTGAAGGAAGGAGTCGGTTGGAAATTGGCACAAGTCACAAGTATTACAGACAAATTCAAACCTCGTCATTAAGAGTTTGAAAGCATCCAGTGATACGGAGCGTTTTCTAAATCTGCTCTCTCTCTGCCAGGCCTTCACAGCGAAGCTACACTGAGTCACAACATTTCTTTTTTGTCCTGTCAACCTTGGTGTTTTCACAGCTGAGCGGCTCAGACAAACACATCTGTTACGCTTTCTTCGGTGGCTTGTTTTTCCTGAAGCTGCCGTTTCCTGAATGGAGACGTCACCGACTTCCGAAGATGTGATCGACTCCAGTCGCATCACGTGCTGTAGGTTCAGCCGGTGTCTGTGACGCTCAGCAACACACGGAACTGTGCACAAGTTGTGGGGCTTTCCGAGGATGCTTTCGAAAAACAATAATACTTATTTGCTGTATTCGCTGTAACAATCCCTTGTTTTCAAAACAGCTCCAGTTCTCAGTGCACACTCCTTCAAAGGTACTTGGCAGGTCGACTGTTCGCAGTTTCTTGGAGAACTTGTTCTTCTGTGGATTCCGGCTGCTTCAGCTTCTTCTGTCTCCCGCTGACTCTGTGATGTTGAGATCAGGACTCTGTGGGGACCAGACCATCTGTTGCACGACTCCTTGTTCTCCTTGTCTCTGAAGACGGTTGTTTATGACTCTGACTCTGTTTGTTTGGGGACACTGTCACGCTGCAGAGTGACTGTGGGACCGATCAGACGCCGCCCAGATGGCACTGTGTGATGAAGTAGAATCTAAACATCTGAAAGGGACTAAAACTGTTGCTCGGTGCTGTTGTTTCCAAAACGCTCATACACTAAAATGCAGAGTTATTTCATCTACACAAAACACGGGATTGAGCGTGTTGAGCTTTTATTGTTCTGGGTTGTTAGGATGCAGTTGTGTAGTTTGTGTGTAACTCAGCTGCTGCTTGAGCAGAGGGGTCAGAGATGTCTGACACATCTTAGAGAGGTTGGAGATAAAGAGAAATCAATTGTACTTTGTGGCATAAGGAGTTCATTTTATTACATTATTTGATATAATGCATTAGTTTGTCGTTTATATTGTCAGGACACAACGTGGGAATTAGCCCCAAGATATGTAACATTTATGCTTTAACCTTATAAAGACTTAAAAGGTACGAGTTGTGTGACACGCTGCATTAATCGCAGCCGGTGTGTTTATTTTTTTACTGCAACACAGACTAGTTTTTGTCTTTGTGTGTCAAAGTGGGCAGATCCCCTTTCTGCATTCTGTTGTCAAGACACCAATCTACATAATCGCCGAGGGGAGCGCCGCGGCGAGCCTCGCCGACGGCGAGACAATCAAATCAGTTGCTTAGGCGCACCTCTTCATCCGACTCCCCGCTGAGCCGCCCTTCCCTCGCCACCTCTCCATCCCCGCTAATTCCCTCTCAACTGGCAATTTTATAGCCCAGTGCCCGCTGAATACTCCAATGTCACCCTATAGGTATTAAAAACACACAGCGCCGCGTTTTGACCACACACAGAGAGACAATTTCCTGTATTCACGCTGAAAACATCGATCGCCGTGCCGATGAGCTTCTGTCGCTGCTCCGGCTCAAGCTCAGGTTCTTCTTTTCACTTTTTATCTCTTTTGTAATAAATGAGATTTGTTGTTTGAACTGGGAGGAAACGGCGGATTGTAATTTTTCCCAGGAACTCTGTCTAATTGCATTCTGAGACTTTGACAGTGGGGGGGCAGACACCCACCACGCAAATTATAGAGGATCACATTTAAATATGGAGGGGAAAGTAAAAAGCTGATTAATGGAATTTGCTTTATTGCCCCGTGTCCTTCACATACTGTCGAGCTCATTACTCCACCAGGATGTTCTAACACCAATGAATACATCTGATTAAATCCTTTGTTTGTCCTTACCTCTTTTCTTCGTGCATCGCTGACTTCCAGCATCGGGAAAACCTAAATACAACAAAGAATCTGAAAATGTCTTTCCCATTGTAGATTGCTCTTTTCATTGCTGACTACATGAATTCCGTTGAAGAAAGAAGTAAAACGGTTGTTGTGTCTCGTTCATCATGTTTGTTATCGCACGCCGACACAACCTGACACATCAGCAGCCCCCCCCCACCACCACCACCACATGTAACTCCCACAGCTGTCAAATGAATATATATTAGATTATGTAAATTGCCACCTGATTGAAGTTGACGCGCCTTCAACCAGCCTCAATGTAGATCCAACATTTACAGTACAAGATAAAAACGTGTCGTTATGTATCCTCCAATGAGCCGAGCGTGTAGCGTGTGAAGCTCCTCGCCGCCTCACTTAATGTAATCATCCACTTTGGGCATGTTTGTTATAATTACGTCTTGTGACAGGCGCTAAGAAGCTCAGTTAACAGCGGTTAAAGCTCCTGGTTTTTTTTTCAGAATAAGATGAATTTGTTTTCATTAGCATACAAACAAATATGCCTGAATGGTTTCATCAGAATCCACGAGTTACTCTATAGGAAATAAATGCAAAATATTGAAAAACACCCTTTGTCATAATGTGTAAAAGGAAAAGGAAGAAATATTCCCTGGATCTGCTCCTAAATTTAAATTACTTTTGGCACAATCTAAAATACAGATCATAACTTCCTTGTTGCAGGTATAGAATAAAGTTCTGTGTACGTGTGAGTCACCATCAAGTCTCCCATCGTCTTGATGGGGGGGGGTGCACTCGCCAATGGTTCAGGAGTATTTCCTTTGATATGCAGAGATACGGCCTCACATCACTGTTTAATATGCCACATTATGCTTATCCCTGAGGAAGGTGTGCAGAGCTGCAGTTTATCTGATATAACAATGTGTAACTTTGTCACCCACTAAGAATGTTACTGCAAAAAAACAGAGAAGCAATGGTAGTTTATCGCTGCAGTTTATTCCATATGACAGGTGAGCAAGGACAGAAGGGAGTATTCTACAATATAACCTTCAATCAGAGGTTTAAATGGAATGAAATGAGATTTGAAGATGAATCTAATTGTTGAAAACTCTCTTTTGGCTTCAGGTACCGTCAACTAATCTATTTATTTTGAAAGGTTTTCAACTTACTTTCATTAAAAGCTTTATTGAAATACACTAAAATGGAGTGACATGCACTTTGCATTGGAACATCCATTAAAGCATCAAAGGCTAATCTACTTTGATTCAGTTTGAAATGTTTGACGAACTTCGAGGTTGTCAGGGTTTAATATTTTCCAGTGCGTAGTTTCCACCATTTCCAAGGTGTTTTCAGTTATTTAGTATCTCCTCCTGTTTCATGTTTTCACACTCCGTGTTCTGTTTCGTGTTTTATTTTGTAGTCTCTGTTGCTTGTGTGTTCTTTCTTCACTTCCTGTCTGTGATTGTCTGCACCAGTCCTCATGTGTTACACCTGTGTCAAATTGCCCCTGCCTTTCCTGTGTGTCTGTATTTAAGCCTCGGTTCTTCCCTTTGTCCTGGTCGGATCGTCGTCGTATGTCTCTGGTCGTATGTGTTCTCGTGTCTACCTGTCCTGTCCTCCTGTCCGGATCTCCTGCCCTGCTATCCCTGTACTTCTGTATCCCGTGTCTCCTGAGCCTCTGCACCTCTGCACCCCCCCGTGTAAGCTTCCTGTATTTTCTTCCTTTGTGCTCCCAGTTTGGTTTGTTAAAGATTCGTTTTGATTAAAATTATACCTTTTTAAGTTTAAACTCTGCGTCTGGGTCCAACTGCCCCCCACACCGTGACAGAAACTGGAAGAGACGCCGCGAGGATCCCCGACGTCGGAACAGCAGTGACGTCAGCCGGGACCCTCCGGCGCGGAACAGGAGGGAACTGCGGCCCAGCCAGGACGGGGGAAGGCTGCGGCCCAGCCAGGACGGGGGAAGGCTGCGGCCCAGCCAGGACGGGGGAAGGCTGCGGCCCAGCCAGGACAGGGGAAAGCTGTGGCTCAGCCAGGACTGGAGGTGAGGGGTTCCTGTTGTGGGCGCCCCCTCTCCGACGTCTGCCACCCCCAGCAGAGACTTTCTCCCTAAGGCTGCGGGGTCCTCCAAACGCCAGGCGGCTTCCCACGTATGGGTTTGTGGATGGGGCTGGAGGGTGGTGCCTGTGAACAGGCCAGAGAGGCGGGGGGTTGCTGCTCCGACATCTGCCACCCACAGCAGAAGCTTTCTGGAGGCTGCGGGGTCCTCCCCGAGCCAGGCGGCTTCCCACGTACGGGTTTGAGGATGGGACTGGAGGGTTGAGGAATTCTTTAAGTCTGTCCCTCACCTCCACGAGGTACGGGACGAAATGGCTCACCCAAGGGCGGTCTCTCAGCCATGCCTCCACAACAGAGATCTCCTCCAGGGTCTCTGCTTGGTGCTGGGTGCCCGGTGAACCCAGCTTGTCCACCAGACAATCCAAATAATAAACTTGTTCGTAAAAAAAACTAATCTCTGCTGGGTCCATATCTTTGGTCGGATCGTTCTGTCACGGTGTGGGGGGCAGTTGGACCCAGACGCAGAGTTTAAACTTAAAAAGGTATAATTTTAATCAAAACGAATCTTTAACAAACCAAACTGGGAGCACAAAGGAAGAAAATACAGGAAGCTTACACGGGGGGGTGCAGAGGTGCAGAGGCTCAGGAGACACGGGATACAGAAGTACAGGGATAGCAGGGCAGGAGATCCGGACAGGAGGACAGGACAGGTATACACGAGAACACATACGACCAGAGACATACGACGACGATCCGACCAGGACAAAGAAGAACCGAGGCTTAAATACAGACACACAGGAAAGGCAGGGGCAATTTGACACAGGTGTAACACATGAGGACTGGTGCAGACAATCACAGACAGGAAGTGAAGAAAGAACACACAAGCAACAGAGACTACAAAATAAAACACGAAACAGAACACGGAGTGTGAAAACATGAAACAGGAGGAGATACTAAATAACTGAAAACACCTTGGAAATGGTGGAAACTACGCACTGGAAAATATTAAACCCTGACAGAGGTGTCAACGTCATTTTCTACTCAAGAGATATTATTCAAATTGGTTCGTGAAAAGCTTCATTAAAAGTGCTAACAAACTTTTAAATGCAGCATCGGGGAGGATGAGCAAATTGATTGGTGATCATTGTGAATATGGCCTTTGCAAAAGCTGGTAGAAGGTTACACTCACAAAGAGAACTGTTCAGACCACTTTGCAAATGGTGGCACTGGCCACAAACAGGGTTTACTGAACTGTCCCTGATGCAGAATATTGTATTTCTTCTGCTTCTCTGGCTAATCTCCGCATTTCTATTAATACCCAGCGATCGCATTGCGCTGCTGTGAGGAAACAGCCTCGTGTACGTGAAACCAATAAGACAGGGACGGGGACTAATTGGGAATCATCTCATCAGGACCAAAGGCCAGTGGCGGTGTCCTTCAGGGCGAGGCTGATGATGCTAAATACAATAAGACGACAACATGCAGCTAAGCTTGCAGTTTCCTATTAGCCAGTGGATCAATCTCCGATGTTAAGCCTCGAGACCCCGGCACATCTTTGGCTGCGTCTGTCAATGATTCACAAGGCACAGAGAAATGCTATTTCATGGGTAAACAAAAATGAGCCTGTGCAGATGGCAATATTTTTTCCCCCCCCCGCCCTCTACGACCTGCTGTCATTGTTAAAATGGCTCAGCTTCTGCCGAAATGCTGCGTGTCATTTGTCACACTCTCTCCAAGGTCGGAGTCCAGGAGAGGGTAAGCTCGCAGCTCTATAAATAGCCTGGCTCCTCTGACAGTATCGCGTGCGCACGTATTGGGGGTGTGCATGCATGAGTGCGTGCACAGCGGAGCCTGTGAGGAGTACGCTTATTAGCAGGAGTTTGATGAAGATGGCAGGGATCTTCATCACGCACTGGGGAGGCACGAGGGCTTTCTAAATTCTACATCCTCGCTCTCTCCCACTTTGAAAATCAGTCGTAAGCAGTATAGCACAGGCGCATGTGTGGGGACATGTAGAATTTAACATTATAACACTGTGTGGCTGTGTTAAAGCTTATTATTTACATCTCCTATAGTTTTCATGTGCAGCGGAGCCAGCAGCAAACATCCCAGCCGGCCGCAGCTAAAGGGACCGGGGATCCTAACGCTCTTCAAAATACACACCGAACATCTGCGGTTGTTTTTTTGAATCACAGGCTGGTGTCACTTATTGTCTCCAGCTGAGGGGGAGGAGGGGACCGGCAGGGCTCTTCCTCAAAAGTAAAACACAAGTAGCGTGAGGGGAACACTCCTGTTCCGAGGACTCACAGGAAATACATCCCCCCCCGAAGCGCAGATTGTCAGCTGTTAGTCACTTTAATGGTAATAATAAAACAGGGAGCGCCTCATTATCAGCATTCAGAGTCCCACAGCTCAAAATGCAGACTGACTGTAAAATATGTACAGTGTCCCACATACAGTAAACACCATGGATATGATTTTCAGTCTCTGCAGTCGAACAGGAATCAGCTTAGTTGCTGCTCTCATTACATTCTTACATGCAGCTGTTCTGAGTTGTGTTGGCTGCTCCTGCTTTTTGCCAGACAGATGATGTGATTACAGAAAACGGGTTCGGCTGCACAAGTCGTACGACTCCTCTGCAGCAATCAGGAAAGTTTCTCCTCTGTATTTACTTCTTTACTGCTTTTTTTTTTCAGCCTTCCAGACATGGTTCGTTGAAAATGTTATAATTTCCAACCTCATCAGTGTCAGCGCCAGCAGGGTTCATATTTACTGGTGTGTTACTGAGTCTGGACTTCAGCGTGGCCGCTCTCCTCTGTGTGACATTAACAACACGTACACTTCCTCTGTTTTGTGGCTGTTAAAAAAATAAAATCCCCCTTCTACATTAAATTTCTGCACATTCCCCGAAATAGGAACCTTCCTGAAAGCTAAAGGCTGTGACTTTGAACCAGGGTGGAGTATTTACTGCAGTGCACCACTTCTCCACACGTGATATCAAATGACTGAAGACATATCCCTTGAATAATTTAAGACTCCACTGATTTACCGCACTTCCAAAACTTAGCTCCCAGATGCTAAGTGTTAAATTGTTATGATTTACGTCGATGTTCTGCACCTTCGAAGTGATAATGATTCAAACGTAATTCTGATCACAGGGATGTTGTTTTGAAGTTATATGAATATTTGGAGAGAATTTGGAGATTTGTAAAAGTGAAAGTGCAGTTGTTTTGTTGTGTCTCTGAGTTCTTGTGTGTTTATATCTGTGGAGTCAGAGCGAGACTAGAGATGGAGAACTAGAGGGATCTGTTGGACATGGACTTCCAGGAACTTGCATTAACCATCTAGGAAGTGGATCATAAATAAACAAAAAGCAAAACAAAACTCTGTTATTTCTAAGCAGCTCAACTTTGTGAAGAGTGAGAAAAACAGAAATCATCTCAGCTCAGAGTTCTGGTCTTTTTCTGGCATAAAAAGCTTTTATTACAACGTGGAGCTGTGGAATGAAGAAGATGCTTAATCAAGATACACTCTTATGAAGTTGCATTATGGGAAGTGTAGTATTGTCTAGTATAGTCAGGATATCTCGACCTCTGCTTCTTCTTGAGCAGTATTTTAAAAATCTGTCCCTCAATCTCCACCAACTTACTGGACGTGCAGTGTAAATTATCCATGGATGAATAAGATGCTGCTTCTAGAGAAGTTACGAGGCAAACTTGTGCTTCTCTCTTCACTTTAAATGTAGTCGACTCCTGAATATTTCATTGTTACCAGCAGGTCCTGAAAGATTTCATGCATGGCTGAACACCATCATCAGTGTTCGCTCGGTTACGCTCCTCGATTCTCCCCGAACAACAAATGTGTGCCATTATTTTTCGGCGGCCTACTTGACTCGATGAATAATTGATTGTATTGATTGAGTGTGATGGAATTCGTCCCAGAGAGAGAGAGAGAGACGCTGGTAGAATTACCCCCAGTGTCAGTTAAATTAAAAGAGGTTTTCTATTATCATTGTCTGGGCTTTATAAATAAACAAGTAAAATAAGGTATGTGGTATTTATTCTTGTTCCATCAGGACACATCAGAATCATCATACTTTAGGTATATACAGTATATGTGGACATTACAGGGAAGGTGTGCAGCATAACTCAGACGTGAAGCATAACCAACCTCTGATGTCTACTTGTAAGTCATAGAACAAATTTGAACCTGGTTTTTCATCAGTCAATCAATCAATCAAAGCTTATTTGTGAAGCTTATATTCATAGACACTATCTCTCCACCCTGAGTTGGCTCAGACTCTCATTTTGTGTGTGTGCCTCTAATTGTGGCGTGTGAATTATTCCTGTTTTCCGTCGGAGGGGCACGTTCCCTCGTGCATGTGGAATAAGAAGCTGTGTTGGAGCGAGACCTCTCCAGTCGCAGCAGAAACCAGCGGAGCAGCAGAGCCGTGTGCACCAGCCTGACTGCTATCTCATTTAAAACAGTTTCTCTATGTAAACAGGATGAAACATCAGATTTTATTGATCGGTTTATTTGATTCCAGCCCACTATAGCAGCTGTACGGTTCAGCATCGGCCCACAGTGAAACTGGAAAAGCTCATAAAAGTGCTGGTCAGGATCGATAACATGGATCCAAACATACAGACAGAGGGAGATTTGTGTGATTTGAGCAGCTGCCTGTGGAGATAACGTTTCACTTCACCACAGGAGAAAAGAAAGACGTGTCTTTGACTTTACTATTCTAAACTGGAGGTGTAGCTAATACAGACACATTTACAGACGTCAATCACAAATCAGACGTGGATTTCTCTTTCCAGTAGCTGAATGTTTAACATGTTACAAGGCAGAGGCAGGTCACCTTTAGCTTAGAGGAGCTAGTGATCAGTGGGTGGTGGAGCTACAATAACTTACACACAGACATGGGCGGCTCGTTCACTAACCAGAAGGTCAGTGGTTTGATTCCAGTCTCCCCCATTCATGGGCAAGATGCTAAACCTCATATTGCCCCTGGCGGCTGTGCATGAGTGTGTTTGTGAATGGATGGATGGCATTGGAGGGCACAGCTGCACTTCGGTCCTGGCTGCATTAACAAACCATTGAGGAAATGTCCATCACACATCTGTCTGTGCCTAGAGAATACGTCTGTGATGCATTCAGCCAGGCACAGCTGGTGGTTTGTGGGTCTGCTCGGGTTCAGGTTGTTGGCCAACACATATTATTGTGGTGCTAAACGAAGGCTTAGCTTCCCTTAACATATTATTAGTTCTGTCTATGACCTAAACACAAACACTGCAGCAGTAGTAGACAAAGTACATTTACACCCTGACGCTGTGATACTGCTGCTCAACGGGATTTGAACCAAATGTCATGATAGAAAAATGACCCACTTCTGCCCAGTTATTGAAATATGATGAGAGTCATAATTCATGGCTTTGGAGAATATGATCATTTGTGGTCTTACACTGATGCAAGAACATTAAGGAATTGATTCATTCATCCCGAGTAGCCGAGCAGCATATTCTGATACTTTAAGAATATAACTCATTGTTTGTTCAGGTTGGTTCATTTTACTTTCCAGTCGATCGGGGGCCACTTATGTCACATCTTTGCTCTGATATATGCAATTATTCAGTCACTGGGGATATGAACACTTAAGCACATTATCCAAGTCCACAGGGTACATGCGTGTTAACAGCTGGTAATATCCATGCACCTCACAGACACACACGTATGCACGGCGAAGCATTTAACCAGAACAATAGCTGTCAGACGTCTGCCTGCTTAGGGAGAAAACCACAGGAAAAGAAAAGACAGTTTGACTTGTATGTGCATGTGTTCATACTAATAGGCTAGAGAAGACATCTGTCAGATTTATATATATTATTTAAAGGGTCAGATAACACTTTAATAGCAAAGTAGCACAACCAAATACAAACACATGCTGCAAATCATAGAAAGAATCAAATACAGAAATGTGCTGCATGTAAAAAAGGGGATGGACCTGGAATCTGGAACATGTTTTCTTGATTTACTCATGTTTTGACTACTTGCGTGTGTTTTCTTGAGTAGCTGTGTGATGAGCTTTCAGGTCCCAGTCGAACACAACACCTCTGATGAGCCTCTAATGATTATTAAAAAGCTGCCGTCTCATTTCTTCAGGTCGGCCACTCGTTCATCAGGACCTTTTCTCTGCGTCTGCAATAATGAAGAGACTGAGATGTTCAAAATTCTCTATCATTGCTCATAATTAAGTCAATAAATCGAAGATGATGACTCAAAATTGGCCAAATAGGAAATCGGGGGGGGGGAAATGAGACAAGGAGAAAGTGCAGAGGAGGCCGAGAAGGAATCTCATGCATGGAGGCGCGAGAACAATTTAAAGTTGCTGTCAGTTCTCAAGGACACAGCAGCCTTTTGTGCTATAAATGAGATGAGCAGTGGTCCAAGTCCCGATAATAGATCAGTCTTATGAGTCCGGCGGGGGCCGTGAATAATGTAACAACTGCACTCATGTAAAATGTGTCCGCAGTCATGGTGACAATGAACTTTCTTCTACGTGTTTAAGACGGGTCCGATTACTAAAAGGGTCACGCTCGCTGAAAATGAGATTAAAAACAATTATTAGGAGCCAGAATTCTGCTTAATGTGTCGTGGACGGTGACGTTGTCCACCCTGTCTGCTACTTTTCAGCACAACTACACTAGAACATCTTAAAGAGAGAGACTGGAAGAAAGCTTGGTGGTAAAAGTGAAACCAAAGCTCTAATTGGCCGTCGTCTTGTTGTCCCTGCCCTGCTGCTAATCAGGGTGTAGCTGGAGCCTGGTGACCAGCAATCACTGTATTTCACCGGCCGGGTTTTACGGGTAATTGAGGCCAGGCTGAACTGTGGAGTGGAGAAATTTATAGGTGGGAGACTTAATTCCCCTTATCGGAGGCAGCAGATGTGGTGGAGGACTCTAATACCAGGACTCAGACACAGAGTTGCAGGGGAAAAGCTTCACAAACTCTGCAGGACAGCTATTTGACCGCAGATAGCATCGAACCCTGTGTACTCAACGGTCACTCAGATTGCTAACACCAGGCCTGGTCTCCACAGGTGGTTGGACTGATGGAACCCTGGGGTTCTGTCACACCCACAAACAGCTCTGCTCCGGGGGCACGGCTCATGCAAAGCCCCCCAACTGGGAAAGGATTGGACTGAAGATATAAAACCTCAATGTAATTCCATTTTGATCGGCACTGTAAAGACCAGCACTGTGTGCAGTGTTCAATATATACAGATATTACTGATATCTAGATTTTTACATGACGTTTGGTGTCTGTTGTGTTGATCAAGTTGTAAGAATCACAGCTTCAAAGCCTGACTGTGAATGTGCATGTCCAGGGGCAGCTGGCCTCAGGGTTAGAGGAGTGGGCTGCAGGTCACAAGGTTGAATCCCTGGACGGATAAAATGTGGAAGACATATTGATGAAGTATTCTTCTTCTCATCTGTAAGGATTCCTCGTTGTCCAGGTCATGGTTATCCAAGCAAACTGGAAACGAGGGCGACTGGACTTGGTTTTAAATACTTGAAGATGTTTCCTCTCATCCGAGAGGCTTCTTCAGTTCTGACTCAACCTCAGGTCCTGTCAGGTCGTTATCAAGGTTATTGATGTCACTTGAGTGTAAACGGCTGGTAAAGGGATAAAAGAACCGTTATGCAGGGTTTGAAAAACACAAGGATGTGCTGCTTGTGAAGGATCTCCTCGATTCACCCAGACATTGTTGGTTTGTTCTGTGGACGCTTGCACTTCCTGGGTTCTAATTTTAACTCTCTCTTGTGTCCCCTAATTGAACTAAAGCAATGTAAAAGACACTTGTTATACATATTGTCCTCTCTGACCTTTGTCTCTCTCTCTCTCTCTCTCTGCAGGACCTGGGTGGGGGGAGTCCTCCGCAGAGGAACTGGAAAGGGATTGCCATTGCTCTGCTGGTCATCCTGGTGGTCTGCTCCCTCATCACCATGTCTGTCATCGTCCTCACACCAGGTAACAAACGCCCATGTGATTTGTTACATCATCTTCTGGCTTCCAGCCCCATGAGACATCTGTGGATCATCGTGACCTTTAGTTATGTTTTGTAAGGTGACCTCTGGAATTTATAGTAAACATGATGGGAGATTCCACCGGTGGAGGACGTTTGGTTCCACAAGACACAGAACTTAAACAAAACAAAACAAAAACATGATGAAACTTAAAATATTCTCTCTGTGTCAACTATTAAACCCGAGATACTCACTGTAAACTGCTTTTAGACATGTGAGACCCCTCAGGGCACTGACCCGGGGTCTCTACACTCTCCCACGGAGCTAATCACATTTCCTTGTCAGTATTAATGTATATTGGCCTTCAGAATTATGAATCGACACGCTGGGTTGCTCGGATGTGAAATCATTACAATCCACTGCCCAGGCAGCCGCACTCGTCCCCAGTGTGTTCTACGCTTGGTTAGACTTTCATCGCTTCCATAAACAAACTCTGTGTGGAGTTATCAAGGAAAGCCAATATGGCTGACATTCAAAATGACTTGGCCCTCGTGGTCTGCTCACAATCAGCAGCCGCCCAATTCAGAAGGAGCTTACAATTGGCACCTTCTCTCGTATAATTAAAAATGAAACATTTCCAGGGGCACCACTGGAACAGCTTGATGGTTTTCCAGCCAAGTAATGGTCAAGTTAGTGGACGTATGAAATGTCAGTGTGAGAAGAAATACTGTTGCTTGTGCATTGTTTTAATTTGCATTGATCTTTGTGTGTGTGTGTGTGTGTGTGTGTGTGTGTGTGTGTGTGTGTGTGTGTGTGTGTGTGTGTGTGTGTGTGTGTGTGTGTGTGTGTGTGTGTGTGTGTGTGTGTGTGTGTGTGTGTGTGTGTGTCTTCATGAACATCTGGTTTGAAAGGACACTCAATGCATCTGTCTGCCAAGCATCTGTCCACTTTCCCGTGTTGACTAAGGAACGTGGAAGCCGAGTGGTGACCGCTAACAGTTCATTTTTCAGTGATAGAGATGAGATATCCCTGTTTAACTTTAACACAATACAACTTTATAACCCAAACTTTAAACCTACATTAAATAACTGCCACACAGGTAGAGTGTCGTGTTTAAAACCCTGGTCTAGTTGATGAGACAAATGCAGCAAGACATGCCAAATAAAACAAAAATCACCCTTTCCATTAAAATAGGACAGGAGGCGTTATGCCTCAGAGTAGTCTTATGTTCAAAATATAATATGATAAACGTTTTGTCAGTTAAAATCAACCAATAACAGACCTGGATCAAAATCTACAGCATGAAAATGTTCTTACTTCTCCTGCACTGCACTGTGTCTTTGTAAAAACATTGAGTCACATGTTTTAAGAGGTGACTTTATTTTTTATTTTGATCTGTGTGCATGCTAGAAATCGATCGAGTTTAATAACTCCATATGATAACTATGTTTTATTACGCAACTTAATTCATGGCTTGTTTGTTTCTTTTTGCAGCTGACAGCCAATCAGGAAGTGACACCAAACTGTTGGTGGAGGATTTGTTCAAACCTGAATTCAAGGTCCACGACCCCGAAGCCAAATGGATCAATGGTGAGTTCTGCTGTTGATACCCCCCCCCCCCCCCCTGCCATGAATGGAAATGGATGAGGATAAATGTAGAAATGCAGGAAATGGGGAAATGTCTGCTTCTATGCACTACAACAGCACCACGTGGTATTGTGTTTGATGAAATGTGCTTATTTCTCTCTCCATTGTCTCTCTCTATAACTGGAGCTGACTTAAAAAAAAGAAATCCAGCCGACAGTTCTAAACAAGGCTGACATCTTTCACCCTGGCTTTACCTTGCGTTATGCAAATCCAGACGCTGGAATTTATTTCCTCTATGCTTATTTACATTGCATTGATTCCTTATTTGCCAGAAGGGGATCATATGTTAAACCTGGAGGGCTCTGGCTGACAATAAACAGCACCGAGCCAAGTGCAAGTGAATCTGATTAGGGGGTTTGCTGAGAGGGAGGCAGAAGATAAGGATACCTCCGAGGGAAAGAGGGGACAGGATGGTGGCGTTCCCACATCTCTCTCTCCGCCTGTCTCCTTTCCTGCGGATTAGTGTGTTTGTTTTGGCTTTCCTCTTCGTAGCCCATCGACTGCATGGCTCTCTCTCCACGCCCGGGGGTGGTGGTGGGGGGAGGAGGAGGCAGGCAAGGCCTTTCTGTCCATCAATATTTCATTCCCGGGTGACATTTTTCCACTATCTTGGCGACGCCATCTCATTCCCTGAGCTGACCTCAGGCTTGACAGGGAGCAGCGGTGTTGTGCGATGAGGCGGTCAGGAAAGTTAGCTTCATTGGGTGGTTGTGTGGATGGATGGGGCAAAACAGAGCCCAGACAAATGGGGGAAGATAACAGACTGACGGCCGAGTGGAGAGATTGATCGCTGGGATTTGAAGCAGAAATTAGATTTTCTTTTTCGCCCCGAGACAGAGGCTTTGGAAGTTTTGGGTTGAAAGTCTTTCATCTCCGCCGACGCTGGAGATGATCTGCAGGCTCACATCACGTGGGTTGACGAATAATCGAGTGCAAATGAGATGCAGTAGAATTCATACTTCATAGAAATCATACTTGACATTACATTAGCTTCATTACCACAAATATGCCGGTGTCATCCTCATCATTTTCTCTTTTTAACGTATTGCTTTGTCCAATTTGCATAATTGTATGTTTAACTATTTAATTTATTATCATACACATTTTCTTTTCCCACATTTTTTTTCATTTTACTGCAACACTACAGTAAAGAAGTAATTTATAATGAAAGAAAGGGGGAAGCAAAAAAAATAAACAAAATAATGTATACGTGTGTAATTAAATATCTAAATATGAAAAAGTATTTCTGGGGATGATCTGTTTCCGGAGCATTGACGCTGTGCTGCTGAGCGTCAGTTTGAAGCTCTGGTGTTGAGATATGTGGAACTTGTTGTGGACTCAAACAATCAAACTCAGACCCACTCGTCTTCCAACAACCGACAACCTTGTGGGAAAAAGGCAAACCCACTGAAATAACGTGTAGAGACGTGATGTGGGGTTGATTCCAACGGCAGAAGTAGACTTCACACCTCCTACATTAGATTTAAACACAAACTTTGTGCTCATTGAGTGAAGCAATCTTCTAAATCTACATAAAATCATTTGGTAACCATGGAAATTATCTCTGGAGCCGTGGGCATTTTATCCAAAGCATCAGATTTGAATTATGTACTCTGTGAATTTGGATAATTCTTCCCTGGGTTGTTGCAGCTGCACACACACACACACACACACACACACACACACACACACACACACACACACACACACACACACACACACACACACACACACACACACACACACACTGACCTGCTGATGTTGTGTCACAGCACTGATTGATCCGGTTGCTGTTTCTGTATAAACCACCTCGTCCACCACAACGAGCAGATCACACAACGCGTCTGTTATCAATTAAATCGATTAAATGAAGTGTGTGTGCCCTCCTCAAACAGTTCTACAATATACTGTCACTTTTTACTCTTTGTGTGCAGAGCTTTTTTATAAACTGTCTGTGGTGCAGAGTGTGTATGTGCAACGTGCTCGGAGGCAGCGAACGTTGATCTGCACGATGCAACACAATCAGTAGCCATGTACGGTGCTGGATGAATGGCTGCCACAGTCTGACATCACAGCTCGATGATGAGTCAAACAGATTCAATCTGCTGCTAAGAGCACATGTGACTCACCAGGTACACCCCCGGCTCGCTGCTTTCCACAGGACGCTGTTTCTGTGCCTCATCTGTCTCATCTGGAACATGATGGTGACGATGATGATGATGATGAGGCTCACGTCAACGGTGCATTGGAATCTGTGGATTGGTCCAAGCTTCATTAAATCATCATCTCGTTTTGTTATTACTTTTGATAAAAGGTTTTGATTTGCAGAATGTCGATGAAATGAATTCTCTTGTGATGTGGGCGGGGTGAAGCTTCCGATGAAGATCCACGGAGAGATTGCTGGGATGGACGAGAGACTGCAGCTGCTGTGTGTGTGTGTGTGTGTGTGTGTCTGTGTGTGTGTGTGTGTGCGTGCAAAAGCTGGATGTGTCTTTTTCATGCTGATGCATACACGGTTGAGGGAGTCACATTCAGCCTGTGCCACACGTGACTCAGTGACAGTGACTCACAGGCTCCCATGGACACCCGGAGCCTGTCACTGACAATCTGCTGAGTGCAGGGCGTCGTTCTTTGAGTTTGTGTTGGCCCAGTGTGCACGTAGTCACACACACACACACACCAGGTGGCAGGCACACTTAAGCTCTGGAAGCCTGAAACACTTATACTCGGTCAGTGAAGTAAAGTGACATTTTAAGTTAAAACATTTTCACCCTTTTTAACTTGTGTGCATGTGAAGAAAAAATGTCCAGTGTCAGTAAAATAGAGAAAAAGTGTAAAAACTATTTCATTCTTTCAACTTGAGTGAAACCATTTACTTAAAGCTGAATGAACACACCTTCACAAACACTGTTGATCAGCGTTTGACTAGTTTAACTATTTCCTCTGGTGTTCAGCTATTTGCGATATAGCTATAAGCTATTGCATATACAGCAGAGCAATTTGATGTTTTGTGTATATGTTGCTGAGCTAGTTGCTGAAGCTGATGCAACAGTATCACTGTGTGTGTGAAGACATAAGGGGTGTGTGTCACGTTTTACGATGTGCACATGTGTGTGTGCTGCTGTGTGCACTGTACACCTCCCAGTGACAAATCACTGCTCGGCTCAATACGTGGTCAGCACTGCAGTAATCTCCACGGATCCATTATTGAAAAACGTTTTCCTCGTACAAATGACCACTCAACCCCGCCCAGTTACTGGTCAGCTGCCCCGCCCCTTAATTCTCCTCATTCACTGCAAATCTAATCTGTTTTATGTAACTGAAGAACCCGACTTGTTGCTGTCAGATGAATAAATACAGGGTCGACTGTTGGGAAGTAACTGAAGTGATTATGTGAGAATTAACACTTGAAGATAAACACTAGAAAATGTATTTTCTTATAGCGACAGTCACTGTACACACACAGGTGCATGTGTGAGTGTCACTGCAGTAGAAAGACTCAGGATACACATATATTCTCTTGTATTATTGAAGCGGTGACGTGTGTGTGATGACAGTGTGGAGGTGTAGCTGCAGTAATGGGAGGTGACATCTGCTGAAGGAGAGTCACAGCCTCACTCCAGCATGTGTCCTCCACCATGATAAATGCTTTCCCCCCTCTGGCCTAATTACTGTCATAAGCCGACTAATGCTGATTCAACTAATGGAGGATCCAGATTTTCATCCAACACATCATCTGCTTGACTTGATTTATGTAGTGCAGCTTTCTGTTGGTTTTGGTGCCTCTGTGGAAGTGAAAAAAAGACACACAGCTGTTTGCAGGATGCAAAGCAATGAGCTACTTACTGATTCTAACAAAACTTCTATAGCTGTAACCAGAACGGAAAACTCACCTGCAGCAAATGAGGATGAAATATAAGACCATTCTATCAAGTGATCTGTTTGAATACTTCTCATCGTTCATCGTTTTTCTAAATTGCTAAATCACAGTTGATGAAACTGGATCCACTTGACACTACACACGTTAAAATATAGACAAAGTGTTTTTATTCTGCAGATGACCTCAAATGAAATCGATGTATCTTCAGAGCACTTCAAACGCAGCAGCAGTGGCAGTAAACCACCTGTGAACTGCACAGATTCAGTTTCACTGATCAGGATGATATTGATCTGATATCGATCACGTGTTCAGCATCACTCGACAGTGGGATTTTCAAAGGGAAATCAAAATGGAACGGTATCTGTAATGAGAATTTGAGGAATCATGTCCTTGAACTAAACCTAAACCTGCAGCAGAGGAGATGAGGTCCGTTCCCTCATTTGGATCAGCAGCAGAGAAGAAGAATATAACGTGGAGATGATCTTTGCCACCAATGTTCCCGCTGGGTGAGCCACTTACCTTGGCACTGACATATCTCATTACTCTCACTGTGGGGGCAGTATTTGGTGAATCATTGGTTTTCTTCCTCACCTTTTATTCTAAATCAAGAATTTGGCACGCGGTGTGCCGTGCTCTTGGCTTCGCAGCCGACTAATGGGCTGTCACCCAAGCTGAAGTTGGATGGAGTGTGGACACTACGCGACACGTGAACCCAAGTTTTATGCTAGTGGGCACATTTCACGCGTCTGTGGATTTAAGATGGCGTGCACATTTTCTTAATCAGTGCAATGTATCAATGAATTGCATGTCGATGCCAAATCATGGTCAGATTTCCAAGTAGATGTTTGTGCACATCACTGGATGACTGACGACTCTGCTGCTCCGCTCACTAGTTCTTCATGCGTTGAGTCATAAACCACCTTGATTTTCTTTCATTTTCCTAATTAGCTACATAATCACGCCAATTAATTTGTAATCCTCTGCCACTCAGTGTGGTGGTGAAAGGGCGGAAAGATCAGCCTTGTGCCGTCTGCTGCCAACGAGCTGCAAAGTGGTTTGCAACATGTGGATTGGTGGCAAAGTCTTGAAAAGGTGAATTGTATTCTATTTTAGACGCTTTGTTCCACAGCTCTTGCAGCATCATTCTCAGGGGTTAATTAGGATTTGCATGCTTTGGTGCCTCCCATTAATTAACATTAGCGACTCCTCAAGCTGTGCCTGGAACTGCTGCTGGAGCATAAGTGCAGGGACAACTGTGTATGTGCATGTGTTCATCATCGCTGACATGCTAATGCATGTAGCACATACATACATGCATTAGAGCGTACAGGTTGTTAATGGCTGCGTGCTGCTGCCTGGCAGCTCCAGTGAAGCAGCCGGACGGCTCCGTGTGCACGGTCAGAGCCACTCGCATGTTTAAATCCTCTTTCTGTCCCGTCTCTCATGGACAACATAGTCAGGCTTCCTCATTCCTGCGAGCTCCATTGCTACCTGGTACTGAGCTGAGCTCACTGTGAAGCCCAACAGGTCTCCCACCCTTCTACATCTTCCATTAAGCTCCTGTTAGCCCATCCTATTTTAGCAGCCCATTATCACTGCTCTGAGCAGCAAGGGGCACTGATCAAAAGGCAGAGACTGGATTCACCTCTCTTCTCCCTGTGCTCTGTCTCATTTTGTGTGATCTTCTTTTTTACAGTGTTAAAGTCAGACATACGCACAGCCATTAGTGCACCAGGAGTCCGTTGATTCATCCCTCAATAATATAAGGGAATATATATAAATGTGCTTCATCGTTTGTATAATAACCCGAGATGAAGAGGAGGAGAAATAGAAGAACCACAACAATACTAAGCCATAACACTGGGCTGTCGGGGATCTGTCATGTCCCAGCACACGGTGTTTAGGCTGGAGAGGAGGAGGAGGAGGAGGAGGGTGGAACAGTGTAGCAATCAAGTGGAGAAATGAAATGTCTGTCACACTCTCTGAAAAGAGCTCCTCTTGTCGCCTGTGTGTGCGTGTGCGTGAGCGACAGAGAAGAGGACTGTATGTGACAGCTGAAAAAATTGTTCTCGTCCACTGATGTCTGGCTAACAGTACACGTTACCATCAGTGTCAACTCGCTACTGGAATCTGAACATTTTCAGACGAGGTAAACTCCCCAGTGGTTTTTTGTATCCTGTTGACGCTGTGGTAGGCAGCCCAACAATTCACCAATAATTCATATGAAATACATGGATCCACTATGATATCTAAAGAGTTATTTATACAGATTCTTCTTACAAATACTCTTCTGAACAGTTTCGTCACTTCTCTTTGCTTCAGAGCAAAAACAAGCATGTTTTCATATATCTGCAAACTGATATCAATCTTGAAATGAAATGTAAATGACCTCATAGTCTAAGTATTTAACCCAAGTTGTTTGCAGAGTGACCCGTCACCTCCCACTGCTCTGAGGGAGACGTGATGCGTCTTGTCAGCGAGTGCTGGTTTTGAGTGATTTAACAAAGTCATCACATGATCTCTAATCGGATCTCGCTGGCAAAATGAAATTAGAGATCGCGTTGTGACGGGTTCACGCTGTGACGCCTGTCGACATGTTGACGTTCTGAGCCGCGAGCCCTCAAGTGTCACGATTATGTTCATGCACTAGTTCTCAGTAATCATGGGTCGACCACGGCCATCTTTATAGGGTCTTCACTTGTGGCTGATCGTACCTCTGCTCTGGCTCGTGTTGGGTAGAGCCATGGAGGAGGTCCAATGAGCCCCCCCAAAAAACTGAAATCCCCTGTGATGTGGAAGGGCCTTTAATATAAAATCATGATACAGATACAGAGGTTTCTCATTCTAACTAGATATAGTTTAGATCCATCTGATGCCCTGTGACTCATTTTGCATTTTGCATTTCCAAAAGCTTAATGAAAATCATGGTAACTGTTCATCTCTGCTTCTAAAAACCAAATTGCGGTGGTGGGAAAACATTATCTTTGGGTGTATCGGCCCTAATGACAATGCGGTACAACACATGAAGGCAAGGTATTGATTGGCTCGCTGCTGCTGGCTGTGCAGGGAGGACAGTGATGTATTGCATGGAGGAGAGTAGCTGACGGGTCTCAGCAGCAGACCTGCCGGGGGTTAGAACCACCAGTCACAGCCCATTCACACGGAGGGGCGTCAGCTCTGTGCCTGTGACTCTGGGGTTTGTTTCATACGAGGGAAGAGGATTTGACACCCAAGCATCTTAAATATCTATGTGTCCAGATATCTCTCTGTTTGTGTTCGATTTGACACCATCACAATCATGAGCAATTGAATCCTCCAAAGGCAAAGTGGTGGAACTTTACATGGCTCGGAGAGTCTCAAAAAGTCACTTCTCCATGCGCCTGGCTGTGAAATGGCTTCGTGCCTCGAGGTTCGCTACCTTCTAGGCAAGTGTAGGCCAGTTTAAAGCTTTTCATCGCATTTCGTTTGAGGGGTTGGAGGGAAATCGTTTCCTTTCGCCCTCTTATTTCCATCCAAAAGATAGAAAGGAGGCTTTAAAATTGCGGGTGCTTCACCAATTAAAGAAAAAGCACGGTTTGCATCTAAATGCCAAATGGTTTGGAAGGAAATAAATAACGCTTAGATGAATAAAACTGTCTGAAAAACACCCCATTCCCAGGCATAAGGCAAATTTAAAAATAATGTGACTCTCCTGAACAGATGACAAAGAGCTGGGTACAGTAATAAAATAATAGAACAATGTGTAGCAGCTCTGAAAATCCCTCTGCCCGACAAATCCGTTAAGTATTTCACCCCATGTCCTAAAACATATTTTTAAAATGAATATTGAGTAGAAAGGAACATTTATTTCTGTTCATACAATATCTATCTATCAATGCAACTGCATTTTAAGAGGCTCCGCTGTGATGTTGTTGTTGTTGTTGGTCAAATTTGCTTGATTAAAACAATTATTCTTCCAGCAATATAATTTCAGAGTCAGCATAATAACACTAATGAAACTAAGATCAGCCACAAAGAATCAGATTCATAAAGTGAGTGAAACATTGTAAAGGAAAACAAAATCAACATCATTTTGTGTAAATCATTTATTGCTCTCACTACTGACAAAGAACCAGAGTTATGCCGCCTGGGAGCAGCTGGGAAACGCTGTGATCGTGTTTGGATAAAAAACTCAAATTGTAATTTCTAAGCACATACGCTTCACAAAAAAAGGTTTAAAAAGACGTGTATCAGTGGAATGAGAGCAGCTGAGTCAGTTTGGCAAAGTCACGAGCGGGGGAATAAAAAGTAATCAGAGCGGCGGCGGTGTGGAGATGAAGGTCTGGCAGTTGAAGGTGGCCGGGGCGAGGCGGAGACCCGATGGGACGTCTCAGAGACCGAGAAAAGTTTGGAACAGACAAATCCAGCGTCAACGGTTACAGCCCATCCCCCCCCAATCGTCTTCAAGACAGTTTCCTTAATACGATCTGTCTGAGGTCAAACTCCACATGTTTATCTCTAAGGGTTACAGAGATATTAACTCATTTCAAAGTTTAACGCACGTACAATCTACAAAATGTTTAGCACATGTCTGATCTAAGTTAGAAAGCCAGTGTGCTTATTCAAACAAAAGGAAATATTTAAGGGCCTTGGAGGTGAGGAGGATAATTTTAAATTCTATTCAAAATAAATATGGGAGTTGAGGAAGTCTCTGCTGAGTGGGTAGCCTGCAATGCATCACACTTCAGGAACAGTGCAGCATTAGATACTAGACAAAGTTATATAATAATATATATGTATTACAATACAAGTTTGTTGGCGTGTAGTATGTTAAATGGTCAAATTCACCCATTCACACACACACACACTCATACAGTGCATCTTTGTGCAGCACTTTCTCTACCACACATCAATCACACGCTGTCAGAACTGGGATCGAGTCGCCAACCCTCTGGTTAGTGGACGACCCGCTCTACCCCCTGAGCCACGGAATATATTGCACATTATACACATCGTATAGTAAAGCTATCAGTTAATCAGTTTGATTTATAGAAAAGCAGTTGTGATTGATTAGTAAGTTACGTGATGTATAAAGAGTGAGGGGCTGATCTGAAGCACTTATGTCGTCGTGTTCCAGACTTTACGTCCGACATCACCTCGGGCTCGGTGGAGTTATTTCATGGCCACTGAAAGTTTTACAGACTGTAAGAACAACAAACAAATCGACACGGTGATAAAGAATGAAAGCAATTGTTTCTTGTTCGCCACGAATATAATATCGTGCAGCTTGGTTTATAGAAATGTCTTGTTTCATGGAAAGTGGAGGCATCCGGAGCGTTTAGTTCTATTGTATTTGCAATTTAAAAGACAGCTAAGGTTTATTCGACTATTATCTCCATGTCGGTTTTGTTACTACTGCTACAGGAATGAATGACACTGTATAATCTGTTGTTATTCATGATGGAACCTGGCTGTGTTTCCTCAATGCATGTGAGTCCTGTCCTGGCCTGTTTCTTTTCATAATAATTCATAAGAATGTGAACCACGAGGAAGGTTTGTGTAGAGTTCAGTCCCCGACTTTCAATACTCTCACTGAACAAAGTCACTGGGAGGAGTCTGTCATGTTGTCATTGTACTGGTTCAAAGTGGCTTCAGTTCTTCATGTCAGACGGTGCTGTTGTTCTGTCGGGACTCAAAAACACAGCAAGTAATGTCAATCAAAACTTCATGATGGTTATGGTTATAACCTTAAGAATTTAATGTTTCTCTAATGCTAAGTCATCTAATTCAACCTGACCTTTGACCTTGAGCTGTCATTGAAGGGATTAGAAACATTGCCATCTTCTTCATTAAGTATGAGAACCTGATGAAAGAATCAAAAACAAAATACTGGGTTCACATTAGAAATAATTCAAACCTTTATTGGAAATTATGTCATCCATCCAAAATAAGGCATATCTTTTTACATTCCCATCCTGCAGCAGTGTGAAGTCTTCTCTGTCAAAGACCTGTGTGTGGTGTGTGTTGATATTATCACAGGTTCAGTGACATAACAACCAGAGAAGAAATCATAACTAAAATCAAAATGAATATTCACTGTGATTTATTATCCAGCTCAGGCAACTTTATTTTCCATCTGAAGGAAGGAAAACTGATGAAACTCCAACCCGCAGAACTCATATTAAAAACTTACCCTTGCATATTATTTCTCTGATCCAAACACACTTGGAATCTAATTCATTTTCTAAAATAATATCCTCGGACGGGACTCAGTGCCACTTAGCGTGGGCCTGTGGCAGCGGGTTGTGTGTGGTTGTGGTTTATAATGTAGATCCACTTTACACACACGCCTCTGTGCTGCCTCCCCCTTGGGTCACAGGGTTCAATGCATTATGGAGTGACATTCATATTCCATCTCTAACCTGCACCGCCCTGCCATGAGGCGGTGACATTTCACTTCATTAAGTCCTCTGTACATTTGATTCTCCATCTCAGATACAGGGCCGCTGTGTGAAAGGATGGTGGCTGGCGATGAATTAAAGATGGCAGGGTTTAAATATAGACTCCTTGGGACAAAGGTAGTATCTCATTCCCCCGAGCGCCCCCCCAATCTCCGTGGCATCGGGCTCCACTGTTTAAAAAGAGGCCGACTGTTGCACTGGGTGACGTGTTCCTTCATTTCCATGGATACACATGCTGTGGTTGGTTTGGACTCAATCCTACAGGCACTGTTCTGCTGCCCAGAATAATGACTACAGCAAGAAAATCTGTATTAATCCACAGCTCAAATAGTCGATGCACAGTTTCATCCCAGTAAGAATACATCCATGCTGCTATGTTTTCATTTTCAAACTGAATCGATCTCTGTCCACACGAGCGTTTTGGTTCCATATCAGTTTGAATCCTCCTCCATACTAACATGTGCACAACAGAAGCTCATACCTGTTGCTTCCTTCTGGGAGGTCATGTGATAAGAGTCTTATAATTCAGCGAAGGTTACGTCGTGACCGAAAAGACCCATCATCAAGTGGTCGGTAGCGTCTTTGTCATCATTTCCAAACGTCTCAGTGTCAAGACTAAAACGCTGCCCCCGAGTTTTCTAACTAAAATCAGCATTTACAAACTTATCCATCCCAGTGTGAACACCAGGCAAATCCGTAGCAGACTTAATGGGTTTTCTAGCTAAAACCCATTAGTGTGGATGTAGCCCCAGAAAGCACAGACATAGAAATGAATATATAACATTAACTTCATCCCCTAAACATCCATGGCCACTCTGGAGCTGAACGTTAAACCCGGTTAACAAACATTATAATATTGTCACAGTTTGCTAACATGCCTGAAAGCTATTACTTATTTACACATCCAGCCGACGAGGAGCAACATTAGCTTTCATCTGGAGCCAAGTTTCTGTCGCCCTGATGAATGTACAGTCCAGTTCTGGCTTTGTTGTCGTTCTGTCCTGGTTCAACTCCGAGGGAAAAACACCAGTTAAATGTTTCCTGTGTGTTGAGCAGCCTTGTCCTCACCCTGTCTGTGTGCTTCTCGGTGCAGCACAGACGGTCCTCAGCGGGTCTGTCAGTGTTGTTCTGTTTGAAACAGCTGCTGGATATGAGTGATGGCAGGTGTGAGACTGAATCACAAGAGTGAAGTTATAAGCTGTCAAACCTATAAAGTGGAAAACACTAAAATGCGAAGAAAAGCTGAGGGGGAAAATTCAGTTTCATGATGAATCTCCTCATCACACGGCACAGTGACACGTGATAGATGGACAGTGCAACAACATATTGGTGCAGCTCTCAGTACATGAATGAGTGATTTATTTCTTAGCATGAAGACAGTTTGGATTTAGTTTTAACAAATTTCACACTCTCTCATGATAAAGACATACGACCTGGTCTTAACATCATCTGATCATAAGTGGAGAGTTCGTCATTTCACCGGCATATGAATGTGTCTATAGTCTCCTGTGATCTCCTGTGATTGGTTGTAACTTCCCCCCCTCATGCTAAAAACAAAACCAGTCCGACTACACTGATGTATCCAGTGTCTGTGTGTTTGTGTGCGAGAGAGAGAGAGAGAGAGAGAGAGAGAGAGAGAGAGAGAGAGAGTGGGGAAGGAGAAGCTGGAGAAAATCAATATGTGGTGCTCAGTGTAGATATTGTGGTGGTGGTGGCCGCAAATAAATCAATGGAGGTGAAACACTGAGAAGTGAAAAAATACTTTAGGTTCACATTTAGAAACTTTATCTGGGTCAGAGGACGTCGGCTGAGAGGTCGGGTCTTTAAACCCGGTCCAGGACACATCACTCCTCTGCCCCCTCATGAGGTCTGAGGGATCGGATCTCAATTACTCAGGGATACTCTTATGTGACCACTTTCTCATCACATGTAAAGTATTTTAATAAAGCTGAATTGCTTATAGAGCTGTTCTACTTCCACAGATCAAGTGTGTAACAGTGACTGAAACATGACTAGCAGTCATTTTCAAGCCACTGCTCTGTCCTGCTGAAATCCTGGTTTATAGCCACGGAGCCGTCTGACAGAAGGTTAAACTGAATGTGTGTGTACCTGCATATATATATATGTTGTGTTACATATTTCTCCGTCAGTAAGATCACAAATCTGATTGCAAGCTGTTGGAATTTTTTCAAGGCTATGAATTAATCAAGGTCAGTTTTCATCCAGTCCAGAAAAAGGTGCTAATGCAGCTGAAGCTTTTATGTCTTTTCTCTCCACAGTCGACAAAGTGCTGCTCATTGTGGGAACTGTGCGGTTTCTCTATGCATTGTTAGGGTCCTGACCTTCTAGGTGAAGTGCTTTGAGATAATGCATATTATGATTTGGCGCTGTACAAATACAATTGAACTGAAATGTTAGCTTTTAAATTCCTTTACTAACGTCTGCACTTAGCTGTTTAACTACAATAACAGTAAAGCTAGAGTTAGCTAAACTTAATCTAACACGAACAAATCAGTCAAACTAAAGAACAAGTGGTTCCTGATCACACAGATCTGGACCGGTTCAATGAGCCTGGTGTCTGCTTGTGTGTGTTGAAATCTCTAATTAGAGAAATTCTCTAATTATAGTTGGGAGAAGTAAAGCTATTTGTAAAATGCAAGACAAAACAAAAGCAGAGGAATAAATGCTGTGCTCCTTTTTAATCTGTCTCAATGTTATGAGCAACCTCATCGGGGGAAAGGCTAACAACATGAAACCAGGTGTTGTTTCAGGGAGGTTAAATAAAGATTGAACAAGCAAGCAAATGTATTTAAACTTCAAAGAGAAGAAGCCTTCAAGACGCTGTTCAGATCAAATAAATATAAATCAAACCAAGAGGACAAATCTAACTAATTAAGGTAAAACAAAACTTCAATTATTCTATTTTCAACAATCATCAAAACGACTTCCTTCTTGCTAGAGAGTCTAAATCTTTATTCATATATCAATTAGCCTATTTTTAACTTTACTTGATTTGAAATCTTGATCTTCAGCACTGACATTCATGTCATGTACCTGACTTTGCGGGGGGGTAAATGATTTCCCCAGGACTTAATACAGACACTGGTCCCTGCACTGGAAATGTGCAGAGTCTCTGTTAAGGTTCCTGGTTCCAGTTTGTCGTGACTTGAAAAAGTTTGTTTCGGTTAAATCGACTTTCATTCAACTGGAATAACCTGAAAGCTTGAGCTCACTTCATTAATACGCTGGTGTTAGCATTCAGTTGAAAGCTTTTAGCAGTGCCCGTGATGTTACTGTATGTATTACTGGTGAGGTGACCTAGTGATGAAAGACCTTGAGATAATGGACACGTTCCTGTGAGAGCCACGGGGGAGCTGCAGGTTCCGGGCGTAACTGCTGACTGCTCAGGAACAGTGCGGCATCCAGCTGCCGGCCGGGAGGCGGCTCTGAAGCCGAAGCTGCTGCTTCCCTCAAATAGAAAAAGACCTCGCTTCAAGGGAAGGACTATAGGACACGTTTCATCTCAGGGGAAGCTTGCTTTAGTTGCTGACTTTGTTTTAGATGAAGGTGATGAGGAGGAAGAGGAGAACAATGTACAGAGGGTGCGCGGCTAAAGGAAACAAATAATAGAGATATACAGATACAGATATCTGGTTTGTGGTTTTCTTGATCCCCGTTTACACTAACAGACAAAAAAAGATGTGTTTTATAAGCAAACGCAGAGTGAACCAGTTGTGTTTGTGTTAATGCAGCTCTCCATTCAGCCTTGTGTGTGTCTCATTCTTAGCTTGTAAGTGTCAAAAAGGTAATGGGGCTGGAGTGGGAGCTCGGCTCGTGGAAGAGGAAGCTGTTGAAACCAACAGTTCACCTTCTTGCACTCATCACTTTCCTACAGGTCTGAGAAAAATGAAGTGTCTCGTCATTAGCGCTTTTTTCCGTGGGTGGACAAATTAGAATGAGTGGGCACATACGATGAGATATACAGAGCTACTACACATTCAGGGGAAGAGTGTTGGTGAGTTTGCAGATGTAACATTTGAAATGCACGGTAGAGATCATCGGCAGCACCGACCTGTATGTGAGCCCCCTGGCACATGACCCGCACACATCGTACACAACACGTAACAATTCAATTAGAATAATTCAAAATGTCTCGTTAAATGAGGCCCAGTGATTAATTCATTGACTTTACTGATGAAGGGTTCATGTTGAGGAGGTGTTGTGCTAATCCACACTATCTCCTAATCAGAGAATCTAATCAGAGAATCTAGTCAGAAGCCGGAGGGATTCCAGAGGAGTGGGCTCTGATTTGTCCTGTCAATCACGATAGATCCAGAGCAGCAGGGTGTTGGAGGAGGCTCGCACAGTTTTTCAGTCAGACTTGAACTAACCAGTGATTTAATGTGTGTCAACCCTGTGTTGATGATTATATTTCTCCTAAAATGGACTCGGAGTTGAACATCAGTCAGAAGACAGTGAAACATGGAGGATCCAGTGTCAGGTCTCCATCAGTGACAGTTAATCTCAAGTCAAATTGAAATGCTTCTCTCTCTCTCTGACTCATTTGGTCAAACTGTGTTGTTTGCAGAGGCAACAATGTTTTTATCTCACAGTTCTGTGCGATTATGTTTGTGCGATCCTAAAGCCTTCAGTACGTGAGATGACAGGATTAACAGTGTACAAGGTGTAATTTTCTGTGCCATTATCACATGTTAAATTCCCACCTGAGGACAAATGACGAAAATCTTCCTCCAATTACTCTTCGGAAATGATGCAAAAACACTCTCAAGTGTGTAATTTTCGATCCGAGTTCACACGTCACAAAGTTTGAAGTCGTGAAGTCTCTCCCTCTGCAGCGCCTGTGCAGTCTGTGGCTCTGTGAAGTCAAAGCTCCACTCAGAGCACACTTCATTCTTTAGTCAGGAACATGAAACTGATCATTTGAAGTGTGTAAACTCTCCACAGCCACATCTCTGTCAGTGGAAACATCCAGAGGAGAGGCCACAGTTGACTGGTGGCCCCACTTGGATGTGATCACAGCCCCAGTTACCCCCCCCCCCCCCACTTGTAATATGAGTGTGTTGGCTACTCACTGGGATCCAGTAACAACTATCGCTCCGAGTGGTTGTTGTTTTCATAATGTTGTTGTCGTGCAGCTCTAAATCAGCTGGTGTGTCATTACCCTCCTCTCTGGCTAGTTTTTGTTTATCCACCGGCGTTACTGCAAAATCTTCAACATAGTAAACCAATATTTCACCGAGTGATATGTGATGACAGTTTCTGTTAATCAGCGCTGACGTAATCCTGATGAAATCTATGGTTTTCAAACAGTTAGTACATGTATGTCTGCACTGAGCTGACAGACGTGGTTCTTCTGTTCTGTTCTTCAACAGGAAATCAGAAGATTCGAACCCGTGAATCACAGGTGTCATTATTAATTAATCTCTTTAGCAGCAGCCGTGGCCACCGGGCCTGGATCCCCACACTCCAGCACATGCGACCATTTCTTTTTTTTTTACTGTGTGCATCTGCAGAACCAAGCCCTCGTGTTCTATCTTTAACAAGTACTTTGCTTTGAGCTTGACCAGCTGTGACATCTGGGGGAACCTCAGGGAGTGCACACGCAGCATTCAGGCATTACACAACCTTGGCTAAATAATTTGTGGGCGCTATGCATATTACATTGTGCCCAGACTTCCCTCCTGGCCCCCGGGCTCTGCACTCCATCGGCTGTGCATCTCAATATGCCAGCGGAGGGGCTTTCAGTCGGGCCGGAATTTGTCTCCCTTTGTTTCTACCCCCCCACCAGACTCCCTGCACCTGAGAGGCTGCAGCCGGTGCAGCTGCAGCAGGGTTCTGCAGGAGCTATACTGGTTTTTTAATGATAATACATCAATAGCACCACTACAGTGGAATGTGCAAGGCAACGTGGTATTAGAGTTGCAGTCGTCTGTGAGCATGTGTGACATGTGTGTTTCATGTGTCCAGCTGCAGGGTGCATGTAGTCAAACTCTATGCAGCAACTCTGTGTGTGTGTGTGTGTGTGTGTGTGTGTGTGTGTGTGTGTGTGTGTGTGTGTGTGTGTGTGTGTGTGTGCGCGTGCGTGTGCGTGTGTGCGTGCGTACTTGCATGTGTCAGTGAGTTTAAATGAGATAATGACATCATTCTTTTTACAAAATGCATTTTCTTGGTCTCTGCTTCCTATAGGACTGTAAATATTTATGCTCATATGGTAAGAATGATGTCATCATGATGACACTATGACATCATTACTGACATTATTTTTTTAGACTTTGGTATTGGATATGAGAAAAGTGTAGAGTTTTTTTTGCAGAATCCTTGTTTTGTTTTTGCGGTTGTTCAGCAGCGTGAGTGAGGTCAGTGCAGATGTTGACTGAGAAGGTCTGGCTCCCCGTCAGATGCTCTTCAGGAACAAGATTGGTTTCCTCAACGGATAAAATAATGTGATGACGTAACGTGTCTCTTTCTCTTATTGCTGCCTCCAGCCTGCAGGTGGAATTCACCTCCTCCTTCCTGACACTCGTGGCAGTTGCGTGGGCAGCAGATGATTTGTATTATCACAGGAGGATTATAACGCGTCTCGTAGCTCAATGAGTATGAACAAGTGAAGAGAGATATCATCAGTGCAGCCTCGTTTAATCCCGTGTACATCTGTTTACCAATTATACTGGAATCAACACTTTACCAGGAGGCGATGTCGAGGGATTACTGCTGTTTGAGTGTTGATAATCTGGATGAAGTGACAGTTTTTCTCCCTTTAAGTCGTTCGTGTTTTTCTCACCTTCTGGTTTTCTGGTGCTCTGAGCTATTGGTAGCAATCGTGCTGTGGACTGCAATTATTGTTTTGGCAGCTGCATCGTCTGTATGGATGTTGTGAGCGGCTCAACTGTCCCTGCAGCTTTCTCCCAGTTCGCTTAATGTGTTGGGAATTCTCCCCGTGCGTCATTAACCCTCTGATCTCTGAACCGTGTGTGTATATCTGCTCCAAACAGACCCGACTGTTACACACTGATCCACCGACCATGCCAGTGCTTCTCGGTCAGATATGAACTCACCAGATAGTCCAGTTCATTCTGTCATCTCCCTCCACTGTGTCTTCTTTCATCTGTTTCCTCTGCGTGTTTGTTAAGCAGCTTCATTGCATCCTAACATATAGAAAGTAACATTTTAAACCCGTGTTGTTTTCTGTGTCAATGCACGCTGCCCCCGGGGGAATCTGCATCTAATGGCATCTTTCTGTTTACAGCTAAATAACTCTCAAAGCTCGCTGCCTGAACACAGTTTCTCTTTGTTTGGTTGTTTCGGTGTCACTGGGCTGCATGACTGTTCCAAGTGGGAAAATATTCACGAGGAGATTAATATATATCATAAATAATATCATTCATAAAGTCAGTGTCAGGAGCTTATTACGGAACCTGAAGCTATAAAAGACCATTAATAGAACAAAGGGCTCCATGAGTAAGACCAGAGATCACGTGACAAAGACTATATGAAACCAATATACTTTTTCTGATTACTTTAACTCGAGGTCACACTTGGAATAAGCAATAATCGAAATTAAGACATGTGGAGCATGACGGCACTGATCAGTCAAATATCAGCTGCTGAAAAATCCACGACATCGTGAAAAACTCATAATGATAAACAAGCAGACAATGATGATGAGAAACAGAATTTTAATCTTGCATTAGTCTCATTTAATTTTTCAGTTCTATACAGTATGTATCATATTCAAAATCCAAATGACCTACTTACCCTTATGACTCTTGAATCTAGTAGAGTTCTGCATATTATCAGATCATATTTAAGGTCTGAAACACGTGTACATTTTGTTTCTCAATACAAAAGATCTGTGACGTCTGACGTGACACAAATCACACGAGTGTTTCCCTGCACGAGGTGAATTGTCGGTAATCATCTGGTGCAAGGACACAACCTTCACTCCCTGCTCTGTTCAACATGGAGTATTGAGAGCTCTGGTTTGAAAGAGAAGAGGCAGAGCTCAGCACACTGATCGTTACTGGTTCCAGCTTCCATCACACACACTGATAATGTCTTTTAATTCCATCCTGTTTGTGTCTGAAACACAAAATGACATTTGTCTGGTGGGCTTCACCATCATGGCAGGTGTTGGCCTGCACCACAGCACCGTGAGCGTTTCATTATCCACACACGTGTACCTGTGTGTTCGCAGAGATGAGTCTGGTTAAAAAAAGCCAGAGCGTTTCATTATTCATGGCGTTACAGACGTGGATCATCACTTATACATAAGAGTCTTAGTCTGTTCTTTTTCAGGAAGGTTTCATTATTTAAGGAGACAAGTGCAGAGCAGTGCAGAGACTTATGGTAATGTTTTAAAGATCACACGAGTTACTTCCTTTCCTTTATCCATTTGAAAAGCAGGGCTTATATGAGCTTTAACACCGCTGGACCATTGTCTGGTTGCGTCTGAAAATGACGTAATTACCTGTGATTTAAAACACGCCCATGACAGATGCAGAATCCTGCTTTTGTCTTCTGATTCTGTGACTGAAGGGGACATTTGCTCACACCAGAGGAGACTTTGTGGAAGCCGATGGGGGAAGCTGTTCCCCCGGCTGCAGACAGAGAGCCGTCCCAACGCAGCCCCGCCAGCTGTTTGGGCTCAGCCAGAGTTCAGCAGAGACATCTGTGTTGACTTGTGAAGCTGCTCATTACCGCTGTGTATGTGACTGTTGGTGACCATGATAACCCAGACGTGACCCCTGCACCCAGCCACAGAGAGACTTACTGGATTCCCACAAGCCCAGAGGTCGTCTGCAGATTATTACAGTATTTATATTGTTGTGTGACCTCGAGTAAACCACAACTGTTCCCCTGTAAAAATGCAGCCCAGAGTTCATCAGCTGCAGCAGCTTATTCTGACCCATCCTCACATTTTATTGGTCGACAACCTCTAGTGGCAAGTGACAATCGCATAACTGAGCATTACTTAGTGTTGCCATGGAGATGATCTTTTACTAAATTGTGTCTAAACCTGACCAAACTATCTATCTATCTATCTATCTATCTATCTATCTATCTATCTATCCATCTATCCATCTATCTATCTATCTATCTATCTATCTATCTATCTATCTATCTATCTATCTATCTATCTATCTATCTATCTATCTATCTATCCATCTATCTATCTATCTATCTATCTATCCATCTATCTATCTATCTATCTATCTGTTACTCATGTGAATGGATTAGAGAGATGCGGTGGTTTGTAAGAATCTCATTTGCAGGAAAACATGGACACTGCAAGAACTAGGTTTAATAGAATCTCTCAGACTGAGAAGAACTGAAAGAGAAGCAGTTAATTGGAAGTTAATGTTAAAAAGTAATTTTAAGTTTGGAAGTTCAAGGCCATAGATAGTTTGATCCTGTAGTTCCAGTTCCCATGGGAACCCAAAATGCTTCTGACAGATGTGCCGGCAGTGTATGAATATGAATGAACAGAAAAATAATTTGTGTAAAATATATATATATGTATGAGGGGATGACTTTCACCTATTCACACAGTGTAAATGTACAAAATCACTTTATAAATACATCCATTTACCTTTTTAAAGTTGAGTCCCTCATTATTCTGAGAGTGAAGAGCATGAGAGGGAACATACGCTTCAACAACATCAGAAAGCTATGAAGCCAATTCAAAGATTGTTAAGTCACCAGGAGCCCGTTGAAGTCTGATCTGACAAGGACGAGGGTCCAAGAACCTGCAGCTGCATCACTCAGAACCACGTGAAGAAATCCAATATGTTACAATAATCCAGTGTGGACGACACGGGTGTGAGTCTGGGTCTCAGCATCGTGGACAGAAAGGATTTCAGCTGCTGGGTGATGGTGACTTCTCAGGGTGGGAAGGTGTTGAGTTGCTGGTGCTCCATCACTTGTGTAGTGGGTTGGACATGTTACTCAGTGAATATTGTAGTGTGTAGTATTGTTATTACTCATTACACATACTTGTTTTCGAACAGAAAGGATACAGGAAGTAGCCGTAGGACTACAGGTTACACTGTGGGTGAAACAAAAGAGTGCGGAGACCCTCTGAGCCAAGACAGCAGTTAGTTTAATGATATGACAGCGAGCAGCAGGGAAAGATGTGGTCACTTTGCAGGTGAGCTGCTTTAACAATGAACTCCCACCAGCTCTCGTTGTGAATAATGTTACCACAGAGCACATTTCTGCACCGTCTGAATTAAGCTAACACCAGTGGGTCCACTGGCAGTCCAGATGGATTTCTAACCACCGTTAGCCGGGAGCAGCCGCAAAGAAAACTCTGCGCCCGGCGCCCTGCACGCTGCAGGCGTCATGATAATGTAATCTCCACAAATGGTCCATTCCTCAAGGTGACGGTCGGACTGAACCTTATAAACATAAACAGTAGAAGCCGACTCCAGACGGCCTGAGGAGCTCAGTCAAGAGCTGTGGGATGAAATTACTGCGCTCGCTGTATCCGAGGTTCTGTTTATACACAAACACACGTCCCGCTCCCGCTTTACTGTCTAGTGTGATGCTGCTGTGTGAGCCAGAGCAGACGAAAGGAGAGTTTAATAATGCAAGTGAGACAATAACAGTCATGAACAGTCATTTTAATTGGCCTTTGAGCTTTTGTCATTAGACCAGACCCATACTTAATTTTCTATTTTATTATTTTGATATATTTTTCTCATCTTAACTTAATAAATACTGGTTACATTGGAGTTTCTATTGAGTACAAACTACACGTCATCAGCACCTGATTTACTAAGACATCAGCTCATTACACAGTCCGCTCCTGATACTCTCCTCCAGATGCATTCTGGGAGAGAAGAGGAGCTAAGGCACAGTTCAGCCTTGAAAAGCAAACGACCGACCAGTGACCACTGATCACAGATATCTTGGGGCCAAGACTGAAATCCTGCAGCAGATAAGATGTTTAGATATTTGGATGCAGTACATGTACTTTGTAAAATCTACTTTGTCACATGTCCTCCGCTGTTAAAGGGTTAGATTTATTGTTGTGAAGATAATATGGTCATCGAACTGTTTGGTTTCCGTTCCTCACCTGAGACTCTGTAAAGAAATCATAGTAGTGTTTATACACACACATACATTTGACAACGGCATCATGATATTTAAATATATATTTTCTTTCTGAGTCTGTGTTAATAACAGGACATCTTGGCTGCTTTTAATTTGAAAGATGAAAACCTTATTGTCAAACCCTGAACAAAACAGAGAAACATTAATTTTTTTACCGTTTACAATCTGTACATTGAGCATTGATCAGTCATAGCTGTGTTGTGTTCATAAACCTGTCTTCTCTGTGTGTTTGTGTGTACTTTTCTTGTCATTACTGTTCGCGACCATCCCCCGTTTCCATGACATTTGATGTGGGCTACGTTTGTGAATGTTTGGCTTTGACACAAACCCGACAATGCAGTCACGTCGGTACAAAAGATGTTTTCCCTGGCTGTGCCGCACAATGCTCTGCACATCAATACCAAACATGGTGTGTTACATAGAATATGAAAAATGTGAAACCTTCCCTTTGAGTCGGACCTGCTGCGGAATCTCACTTTTGATTCCCTCAGCTAATCACATTACATCCCAGCGGCTCAGACGTGAGCCCGTCGGGCCGTCTGCTGCGTCGGGGCTGTTATTTAATTTGAGGGAACAATGAGGCAGAGAAAGTATTTGTTTTTAATGGCGTCTTTGCAATTTTAAAACGATTTAGTGGTTTGTTTGCTCAGGCCTGTTTTACTATGAGGTTTTCTCTTTTCCTTTTCCGTTTTCTTTGTTCTGTCGCTCGACACAGACTCGGAAGTCATCTACAGGAACAGCGACGGCCACGTCATCAAGTTCAACATCCTCACGAATGAAACCGAGATCGTTCTGACCAACACAACGTTTGTAAGTGGACAATACTCTTGCACACTCTGTATATATATCATAGTATAGTATCTGTGTATGTCGTAGTATTAATCCTTCTTCATGTCTTTCTTTATTTCTACTAGATCAATTTCAACGTGGCCAAGTATTCTGTTTCCCCCGACCTGAAATATGTCCTCTTCGCTTACGATGTGAAACAGGTAAGTTGCTCAAGAGCACATCAGCTCATTTTACAGATCGTTTCCAGTCTCCAGTCGTTCAGATTATTAAACAGATCTGTTGGTTTTCACGCAGCTTCATTATATTTGTTTTAACTGTATCTTTAAGTCCCTGTTGTTATAGATCATTCTATTGTGAGCAGCTTCCTTGTTGCCCACAGTGGCCTCAGGGTGCAGTGATGGATGAATGGCTGCATTACGTGTTCATGTCCGTGATTCAAACCGTTAAAAACATGTTTTCAAGCATGAAAGTTTAAAAATAGTAATGAAAATAATCTTCTCAGGCCGTCAGGATGCGTCAGACTCCTCATCGTCTGTGACGTTATGTCTCTGCTTTGTGGCTGAAGACGTCAGCAGATGCTCTGAATGTATTTTCACTCATTTATTTCCTCTGTGGCGGACACATTACACAAGCCGTCAGAAACTGCTGTAGATTCAACTAGGCTAAAGGAAACACTAAGTGCATGGTGGGTTTATTCTTTTGTGTTTTGGGTGGAACCTGCAATCCCATTGCCTTCATAAACCAGGTGTGTTGCACTTTGAAACACTTCCATTTTGCACATGTGCAGACTCGTGTGTGTACAACAGGCAGAGTGCAGCGTTCTGCTGCCTTAAGAATATCAATGTGCCAGCAATGCAAGTGCACTTTCTATTTGAACTACGTGAGAACTGGACAGTAACCTACTAACTCTCTTCAAAAAACCACTGAACCAATCAGAGCAGTGCAGATATGATTGATATTTGCCACATAAGCTTTTTGTGCCAGAGCCTGAATGAGAAACAGCAATAAGAGTGTGAGAGTGATGATGCAGTGGTGCAGATGCACATGTTGCTGTGGAAATTCACACACGTTCTCAGCTGATACGCATTAGGATGCTCCATTGATTCACTGTCTCAGGAAAATGTCGTTGACAGGATGAAAACATCAGCTCTGTTAATGCTCCAGTTATTTGTCAGCCATTACTGAAACAGATCTATAATATAAGGTCACATTTTTGTTGTTTGTGTGCTGGACATCGTGTGCAGAGCTTTTTATTAAGAGTCAATGGTGCAAGGTGAAGATAGAACAGTTGGTGTTCATCCTGCCTGGTTTATCTGCATGGAAGACTTTTGTTGTTGTTGTGCTTTAACCAGAGATCTGCGCCCGTTGTGGCTCAGTGCGTCTGTGTCTGCATCTCAGTCTGATTGGGTCAAATTAAAATAATCAAATTGTAAAAATGTTGACCTGTGTGACCCGTGTTGCTGACGAGGACAGGAGACATGTTTAACTAGATCTGCAGAGTGACCGCTTGACCACTTGTTTTTAATATTGAACGAATCCAGAGTCCAAAGTGTCCTGACTCACTGTGTTGGATAGATCCTGCTCCCCCCCCCCCCCCTGCGTCTCGTTATCCCCTGATTGTCTGTGTACTTGAACCCTGTGTGTCTTCCCTCACGTTGCCAGTTCGTTGTGTGTTCCCAGTGTCGCCTCGTTCCAGCGTTGTGTTCCTCTGAGTTTCCTAGTGCAGGACCATTGCCTGTTTTCCTGCCGTTGCCCTCTTGCCGGCTCCCTTTTGATTCCGTCGACCTCGTACCTGCTGATCTGATCTGAGTCCCGACCTGGACTGATTAAACTGCCTGAACTCTGCCTTGTGCGAGACGTGCATTTTTAGCTCCTCCATTCCCTGGTTCTGGTACAAATCACACACAACGAAGAAGCACAAACAGCACTGCTCTTCCCATGACCCTGAAGAACACACACGACAAGTGACAAGTCGATTAGATGAACTGTTAGTGAGATTTGTTTTCCACAAACAGACCGTCTGTAGTTTGTTGAATTAGCAGGTAGATGATGACCTGAAGACTTTAGTCTGTTATTCTGTTACTTTAGCTTTCATCTGTACTTTTTCTTTTAATCCATTAAAAGTCATATATTTAATGATCATCGTTCCTCCTCAGAAACACAACGCGGTGCTGACACGTATTGTCAGAGCTGAATAAACATCCACACCACGGTCCCCTGCTGCTTAATACATTTTGACGAGGGCCGGGGTCAGGGGTGATTAAAATTCTTCCGGGGCCCGTGTGCCAGTGGCAGGTCACATTCATTCACTAACAGGGCAGCGGGCCAAGCCTGAGGCATAATTACCAGCTTTCCATCAGGAAAAGAATAGATGCAAAATGAGATATGCAAATTGGATCCTTCACTCGGGGAGGGGATCAACTGTGAGGATTTGTGACAAGGCAATTAATCTGAACTGATTTGCATATTTCGCAGAAAAGGGTTAGACTTATAATTTGGCAGAAATATGCCCAATAGCCAGAGGCCCAGGTTATTTTTAGCACAAGGTTGTATATTGAAGTGAGAACAGTCGAAATGTTAATGGATGGTAAAATTCTAATGTCGTATTTACCTGTATCTCTACTTTTGTAAAGTCTGTTAAGAAGTCACATGTAAAATCACAATTTAATTACATTTACCTCAGTTTATAAATTGTATTTCTTAATTACTTAACAACACAGAAGGAAGAACCTTCACTAGTTGCTTATTAGCATGAATGTTATTCTTACCGGCTCTTCATTAGTCAGTAGGAACCACTTATTAGTGTTGAATTATGCAGGAGCATGTTTTACAATCAGTAAACCATTAACTAAAAGACTTATACTGCTTATAAACAGATAATGAATGGTTACAACTATTGCAGGCTTTATTAAGATGATTTGCAGAATACTTACAAAATTACCCATGATGCATACTGAACAGGAAGGCTGATATATCCACCTCTGGCACAGGAACTTCAGAATAAAAGCATGCAACAACATTTAATGAATGAAATAAAGGAAAAACCAAAAGATGTATTTAATGTAAAACCTGAATGGTCACTTCTTTTTAGATACAAACTCCGGAGATTGTAAATCCATCTAGTTTTTTACTTATTTGGTTATTTGTCACATGAGCACCTACAGTATTTAACTGGTAGCCCCCCCCCCCCCCCCCCCTCCTACCAGAAGACATTCTGAGGATTCGAGGTGTAAGGAGAAAACGATTAACTTCTACCAAAGCTGTAAATGCAAAGCTGAGCACTCGCAGCTCTGACTCTTCTGCTGCGACGCTCCACTCACCAGAGACTCGTCTGCCTGCAGCCTCCACATGTGTGGTGGAGAAAAACTCTGTGCTGCGTATTTTCCCCTTTGAAGTGCTGCCAAACTTGTGATGAATAATTAATAACATAACCAGGACGCATGCAACATCACCAACTAAAATACACTTTGAATTGCAGCTGCTGAATAAAATAAGTTTCCCTTCTTCATATCCAGCATCTCATGTAACCGTGCCTGTAAATATCAGATTTCACTTGACAGCTTTATATATATGTGATTATTATGTGTTTGCTTATCTCTGAGAAATAGCATCTCAACCATGTTGTAATCAGGACAGTTCTACACATGATAATACCTTATTGATTATTGTGGTTCCAATCTCACAGTTCAATAATAATAATAATGTAATCTCCTGACAGTCTGAAATGACTGTGAGCTCCCTGCTACGTGTTTCTGCATCTTGTTAGAACGTCTGTGGACCTACAGCCTCACATCAACAACAAAAAACAACCCTGAGCAATAACAGCAGGTCCTTGAGGAGAGAGAAATGATGTCTCTAACAGGTTCATCTCCGCTGCACTGAACGAAACAACACATTCATCAGAGCTTTAGTCGAGACGTGTGACAGTTTGATTCTGGTTTGTGTTTCCCCCCAATTTAAACACTCAATCGTTTGTTTTAGTTTGGATATTGCAATTTAGTTTTTAAAAAAAAAATCTTTTTAATGTCGTAGGGAGAAACAACACTGTGCAATGTGTTGGATTTTAAAGCCCAGAATTGCCTGAAGTCAGCAGCAATCACACCCCGGTGTTGTTTTTGAACCGCTTCCATCCCAGGCAATGTTTTATGCATCCATCTATCTTAATTGTCTTGGTGCGCAGCCATATCCACAGTATGGGGAACATTGCAGTACAGTGAAGGAAAATTCTTGACCATCCCTGGGCAGAAACAGAGGATTGGAACAGCTGCACTAATGGTTTCTCGTCCAACATAAAGAGAAGCAGCTCCGCCGGCCAGCTCGGCTGATGGAGCAGTGGAGGCAGAGGACGGTGGAGGAGGCAGGAGACTCGATCAGAGCCTCGGGCAGCAGGAACAACACACATCAGTCAGGAGACAAAGACACAACACGGCACTTCAACACTTTCTCTCCTCTTTCCTGGCTGTGTGCTGAGATAATGCACGATTCGGTTTATGTCAACATAAAACATGTAGACGCAGAACAGCACGTTAGTTGTTGAATTTAATTGTGTCTGTGTCTCTTCCCACATTTAAATCCATGCAAGTAGGATGGAGGAGTTTTTTAAAGGATGAGTTCATCCATCAATCCATCGAGACAAATCATGATTCACACACATTAACACCCACGGTTAATTACGAGTCACCAGTTAACCTATCCCCACTCTGCATGTCTTTGGACTGTGGGAGGAAGCCGGAGTAACTGGGGGGGAAACCCACACAGATATGAGGAGAACATGCAAACTCCACACTGGCTGAACTGGAATTTGAAACCGGGAATCTTCTTGCTGTGAGTCGACTGCAGGATAAGGCTTTATTTTTATAATTTGATCTCGTCCCTGAACATGAACATCTTCAAACCAGTAGTGGTGGTCACCGTGCAGCTAACTTTGTCTTCAACCAGGTGTAAGTTGGAGCCTTTTTGTTGAAGGCGGTTAATGTGTGGTTAATATATTAATGAAGCAGAGTGGTTGGTTGATCTTTGTTTTTAAACCTGCAGTTGTATCTGCTTGGGCCATCTGATAGAAGTCTTTAGGAAACACTGGCTTAATTTAGCAGTTAAAGAGAAGTATTAGTCTTTGTTAAAGGGTTTCTGGACAAACTTCACCCTCTAATCTCTCTGTTTCTGGTCTGCACCAAATCCTGAGAGAAATATGTAACGTTTAAGACACAGGAGAGGAAACAAGCGGGTTTTTGAAGGTTGAGCATAAAGGTGCAACAAGGAATGGATTCATCTACAGAGGGAATAGTTTCACCGTTTCAGTATATGAGAAATTCCAGTGTAGACAAAGAGGCAGTGGGGCAATTATAGCCGACTCAGCATGGCAGGCATAGCAAGGCAGATAGGCGATCGTAAGCACGGGCTAACACAAAGGATACATTCCAACTGACGGACGTGGTGACAAACCTTCAGAATAAAGGAAGAGAGGTTTGACTGAAGCATTTCACGATGCCTCCTGCATCGTGAAATGCTTCAGTCAGCAGCAGCAGCACACATGGAAAACATGGAGATGAAAAACAGAAGAGCAAATAGAGACATGAGTCTGTGATCCTACCACACAATGGGTTTTAATAACTTTGACTGCTGCAGCTGCAACAAGGATCCCTGACACATTATACCACATCGATTCCACGTTGTCGTAGGACAGATTGTTAAAAATCTATTATAAAACTGTTCCTTGAAACAGGCAAATCACATATCTGAAAAAGTTATACATGGATATCTATAATTACAGGGAAATGTCACCTTGCTGACTTCTTACACGTAATATTTTATTAAATCAATCACATACGGGAATGCACGAGAGCTGAACCCGTCCCATTGACTGGAAATCAACCACAGTGTGTGTATCAGTATTAGTAACAAAGCAAAATGTCCCCCGTGGCTTCAGGCTGTGTATACAAAGGTAGTACTTGTTAAACAAGCTGTTGTTGGTTCCTGTCTTTTTCTTTGATTTGAACTTGAATGACTTGTGTTGAGTCGTGTAGGTAATGAATAATATAATGTAATCTAATAATAATGAAATAAAAGCATTAGAACAGCCAAGCAAACAGCTCTGGCTCTGCCCAGTTTGTCCTCCGTTAATAAGTGGGCACAGCTGATTGACTCTCCTGATGACTCCACTGTGAGCAGAGACACGTTCACATCCTGTATAATTTATAATGTTTCAGTTGCAGCGTGTGTGGAAGCTGCCGACAGCGTGAACCTTATTTATGAGTAACTCTTAACTGGAGATATAAACATTTAATCCCGGCACAGCCACACCATAGATGCACAGAAGCCTCCTGGCTGTGAAACATCTGGTGGAAGTTGGCAAAGGTACAAGGTCAGAACAATGCCCCCCCCCCCCCCCCCCCCCCATAGTCTCCAGAGCCAGTTTTTTTTAACAAACAAATTCTACAACCATACAAACTACTTCCTATATAGGAAGGGTTAGAATTAATAATTTACATGCAGCATCATAGTTACATTAAACTGTAGTATTCAAACAACTAGTCAGTTTAAAAGAACTCCTTCCCCCTATTACATCTCACTCCATTTGTCAGTTTTGAACAAAATAAATCTCCTAAACCAAATTAATTTATGGTTGTTTCATTGCTGTGCCTGTAATTCTGTCATAATGTTCATGGCATCAGCTTGATGTTTAACACTCAAAATCAATCAGATGCCTCCCAAAACCTTGGCATCGCATATAAAGAAGCGCACACAAAAGAGAGTGTTGTTTTATATTATGCATGTGTGTGTGTTTTTTTTAACCTGCAGCGTGGCTTTTATGTGAGCTTGTTATTTAACTCAGGCTTTGATCTGATTCACACTATGGAGTCTGTCCTTGCACTGAATCATAACCTGAAAACGAAGGATGAAAAGAAACAACAAAGGCGGCTAATTCAGAAGTAAAATGAGTAAACACGCCTCCTGTTGATCACAGACTTTGATCCCACGCAGGCTTTGAACTGATGAGTCCGTTCTACACTTTTAATTCATGTCATGCGTCAGTCTGCCCATATGGATCTCTACTGATGCCAGTGAAAGAGAACGGGTGTGTTTCACCTTTCTGTATCATTACGTTCCACTTTATGACGACACCTGGATCTTGGAGTGATTCAACTCGATTAAAACCTCATATATTCTCGTTTGTCGCAGCTGAGGCCAGGCTCGTGTTTTCCGGCTTTGGAGACAAATTGCATTGCTCTTGTTAGAGAAACTCACTGCAGACTAGTGACTAGTGACTAGTGACTAACTTTTGAATCTGATAGAAGACCTTTGTAACACGCTCTCTCTCTCTCTCTCTTGCTTTACATGCAGATATTTTGATGCTTTTCCACTGAAGAGAGAGAAAAACAAGCTTATTAGCTCTAAGCGATCGAGGCGCAGTCGTGTGTGGGTGTCAAGTGGACTGATTTCCCACTGATTCCGAGTGACAGCCTCTATTGTTTCCATGCCAAGACATAAATGGATTGCATGCTTGCATTTGTTCTGTATTTTCTTGTCCTGACTTCTGCTTGTCTTCGGCAGTCGATGCAATAGTTATATTAAAATGTATTTCCTTCTACTTTGCTTTTCTGAATGTGCAGAATAATGCAGATGGAGCTGTCTTTAAAAAGTCATTTATTCTATTTTCATTTGTGATGAGTTCATATTCCGGTGTCCCACTTTGAGCCTGAAACGCCGAGGGAAGAACAAAGGAGCTGAGTGGCGAGTGCGATTAGGGAGTCATGGATGTGATGCTGAAAACAAAAGGGAGAAGACGATAAGGACACTATCTCTGCTGTGCCAGTTGAGACCACCTGGGATGTTAGAAAATGAAATATTGCTGTAAAACAAGCAACTGCATTGTGACACAACATCTCTGTCTTCTGTTTGTTTGTAGATTAATTCATGATCTATCGGTTCGAGCATCTCCAACATGCAGACAGTAAACTTTTTGTGGTTTTAGTACCGCACCTGCCTCTGGATACTCATGGATGTGCATTGTCAACAAACAGCAGACACACAATTCAAAGTCACGTGGCCTCTTAAGTCAAGAACCCCGTCAATAAAACTGTATTTTAAATGCAACAGCTGATGGAGAAATGTGGTTCCGGGACCACGTGATAAAAATATAGAGGAGCATTTCTCTCTTTGAACAGGATCTGCACCGTTAGGGGCTTTCAGGCGACTTTGTTTAATTGTGTTTGGATTTCATTCAACCTTTGGGATTTTAAGGTTTATTTTCTGAACTTTTTCTGTTGCTCCAAGTTGTACTCGACGTGTCTTCCCTTGTGAGTCTTTGTGTTTCACCGGCCTCCCTTGTGTGTTTAGTCTGTGCCCTGCTTAGTCTTCTTTGTCAGTTCATCTGTTCAGTTTGGCTCAGCCCTGTTGTGTTGCTGCCACGCTCCCTGGTGTTTCCTGTACATGTCCCTGAGCTTTGCCTATATTTTGCTTGCTCAGTTTCTTTGTGCTGGCCTACCTGCAAATAGAGACAGAACTCCTGCCTGTTTGATCGAATGCTCTATCCTGCGCAGCCCGCCTGGTTCGATGTCTGCAATTTGGGACCAGTAAACTCCTCAACCCTGCAAATGTGGCATTTAAAGTATTAACAATGAGGGGGACCATGAACTGTCATTTCATAATTCACAATAATTGTGTGTCAAAGTGAAAGATTGCACGGTGGTGGCAATAATCCCTACGTGCAGAACAACAACAGCAAGGTTAAAGATAAGCTCCGAACAGGAATGTTATCTCCAATGAACACTACGGCTCTGACTATGTGTTGGTTCGGTCCCACAGAACAGAGAGGCCCCCTGCAGATTAGCTGCGAGCGGGGCCACAACACAAGTGTCCACGCTGTGACTGTCTCCGAGGGTCATGAGTTTGCTTCTAGTGACGCTCAGAGACTCCCTGTCCGTCCAGCAGAGCGGCTGAGAGTCTGATCGTCGCTGCTCGTGGCTGATTTGCTCCGACTAACATCTAGTTGTCCATGTGTCTGTGGCCTTCACCCCTTTGTTGCATGTTTTACACATCATGAGGAAAAGGCTTCTCGTAGTAACTCCTCACTTCAGATAGTTGGACTAACACGAGGGACCCGTCTCTTGGTTCTCGCTCCTTTGGGCCATGTTACTTCTCGTACCATGTTTTTGGTCAAAGGTACAAAGATAAAGATGTAAGAAGCTGTAGTTACCCTTAAGATAATGATGCAAGGTTTGAGTAAATTGCATTTGTCTTTGTTTTTAATTTATTAGCTACAGAGGAATCTTTGAAGTTAGTTTTTTCTCCAGTGGGTGAAGTTGTTTTAAATCTTTTTTCCTCAGCTCAAGTTTTTGATCAAATCAGAGAAAGGCGTGTTGCAGCCTTTTGAAGTTTGAACACTGGACTACGGGGTGAAGATGAAATATGTCTTGAACGTATCTTAGAACCAGACTAATGGCTGGTTACTGTGTTTTTAAATAGGCCCTTTCATCGAGGTACACAAGTTCAATAACCAAAGCTTCATACCTGTTTGTGTACCTGAAGGCCACATTGCTATGGCAACGACAGATGTCTTAGAGTCTAAAGCTCGTAGCCGGTCAGCGAACACGTTTCCCACTGACTCATCCAGGGAGCTGCTCTCACTCGGGGGGGGGGGGGGGACTCGGTCACACTTCTTCTCCCGAGACGCTCTTTCAGTGTCTGGGCTGTTTATCTACTCAACTTGTTCAAGCTCATTTTGATTGAGAAGGAAATGGCAATTCATTCTGACATGATTGTTCAGTGACCACAGAGCGATCCCTTCACAGCAACATATGAAGAGGAGAGATTTAACCCACTCAGTTTGTCGAAGCCCCAAATTAGATTTGACTGAAATCCAAGACGCCTCTTTCCACAGGAAGATGACTGTAGATTAGACATAACTCGATCCACTGAGTCTCATGGAATGGTGGGAGGATAACAATGCAGATAAGAGTTGACATGTCAGTCGTCCAAAGGCAAAGAATATGGGGGGAAATCATTGGAGCTGTAGTTAACACACTGATCGTGTTTTTACTTCAGATTCTAAAGGGAGTGCTACAGAAGACAGTTGTACATCTAATATCTGTCTAATATTTCTGTCTGTCTGTGGAAGTCCTATCTAGAAAACTGTTCATCTTACCATGTGTATTGTTAAGGACCAGAAGGAGGACAGAGTCAAACTGGGTTTGATTCTGACTCACAGTGTGTTCGATATTAATAAACTTTGATTAAACAGACGCGGTGAAGCAGCAGCAGCAGCTGGGACTCATCAGTGTACGGGACGTTGTCGATTATGACAACAGTGCAGTCACGGCAGAGGCTGAGATCATGATAACACAGTGACAACTGATTCTCCAGTTGAGCTTCACTGAACTTTGAATAAACAGGTGAACAGAAGCAGTGACGGCTTCAGGGTTTCAGTGGACTGAGTTCAGCAGCAGCTCAATTACTGCAGGTCACTTTTACACATTCTGAACTAAAGCTGCAACCAGCATCACCACAGGCCAAGTAAACAGGGAGGATTAGAACAGCCACTGCAGTAGTGGATAGTAAAGTAGCCCACCAGAATATTAAGTTAGAAATTCAGTGCAGAGTTTTGTATTACTTTCATCTTTGTTCATGACACATAATAATTTTCTACAACATTTTAAATTGAAGTGATGAAGCCAGGTTGCATTTTGCAGCTGGACCTAAACCAAAGACCCCAGACAGCTCAGTCCAGGTTCTGCAAAACTAAGACAAAGAAAATCTTGAGACTGGAATTGTGACCATGACTGAAATTCTGCAACCGAGATGTGATTCAGTAAAAATAAGTCCCCCTTAATGTGGCAAGAGACAATAATATAGCAATACTTGTTAAATCAGTTAAAAGCAATGTGTAACACTTACAAACTACAGTGTTAGTACACGTAGCCAATGAAAAACATGCTAAACATGTATTAAACATATTTAATCAATTTGCCATTTAATACTAAATCCCATTGGCAGGTTATGGATGTTTCTGCTTTTCATGTTTTTTTTTTTATTTACAGGCAAATGTTGAAGGAAATAAAATATTCAATTTTAATTCGTATAAAAGATTCTAATGATTTGGATTTAATGTAATGCTCCTAAAATCCAGACCTACAGCTGTAATGTCAGATGGTCACTTTACGCTTCTGAAGATCAACCTCGTGATATTAAAATCTATTTGTTATTGCTCCAGTGCTTTTACTCATTCTGTTCATCTTCACAGCAACTATTGCATGTGAGTGTTGAAAATGTCACAACCTTTTTTTTTTTGTTTTACCAGCAGCAAAGGTCACTCCACCGATCTGATCTCTACATCTAATACAACAGAGTATCTCTGAATAGTTCGTTTTGAAGGCTCAGTTCAGGCATTCAGAGGCTTTTTCAGTGTTTCACGGCAGAAAATTCGAAAGTTTCAACATGTCCGAGTTTGAGAAATGTGTCTATTGCCCCTCGGGGACTTTGTATTCTCCGCAACACCAAAGATATTTGTTATAACACCTGCAAATTTTTATCGAGCGCAATCAACCCCGTGTCAAGTGCAGTACATTCAGTTTGCGTTCGCTCTGCATGAAGTCGATACGAGTCACTTGGAGCTCGGTGAATCCTCCTCTCCTCTCTAAACACTGATTCACTTTCAGTATGAACAAGAGGCCGTGTTATTGATGTCCCACCTTATTATTATGGGCTGTGCATAGGTGCTTAGGCTGGACTCCTTATAGGTGTCTTTGGATAACGTCTTCATTAGCTGCTATACACTGAAACAAACACATCATACATAATATTTAACATTTGTGTGAGGTAAACCCTGAGGTAAATAATGTTAT